>NW_015505669.1:72117-73809 GCF_001515645.1 Sinocyclocheilus grahami
GACAATTTTTGAAAAAGCGCCAAAAAAAGGGGTTAAAACAAAAAAAAAAAAAAAAAAATCTTTTGACAAAGTTTTTCCTCAGCCAAACCCCATTCCACAGCCATACCGGTCACACACACACAGTTTAAAAGCATAAAAAAAATTATATTTAAAACAATATAATAAGAAGTAGAATAAGACAAATAGGTTACCAATATGAAATTAGTATTATTAAAAAGATTATTTGTACAGAGGTGGCACAGAAGAACACAAAAGTGGCTTGTAGGTACATTTTCAGACGTTTAATGAGGCTCAGAGGTGGCATGAGTGCAATTAAATTCATTCATGTGGAGATTAATGTTTTAAATATAAAATTTTGAATACAGAAATATTAAATGATTTAAATAACTGAAATTGTACGTTAAAAATGAAACTAAATCCGCCAGCAGGTGGCCACAATTCACCGATTTTATCACTGAATTAAGACAAATAGGTTACCAATCATATGAAATTAGTATTATTAAAAAGATTATTTGTACAGAGGTGGCACAGAAGAACACATAAGTGGCTTGTAGGTACATTTTCAGACGTTTAATGAGGCTCAGAGGTGGCATGAGTGCAATTAAATTCATTCATGTGGAGATTAATGTTTTAAATATAAAATTTTGAATACAGAAATATTAAATGATTTAAATAACTGAAATTGTACGTTAAAAATGAAACTAAATCCGCCAGCAGGTGGCCACAAGTCACCGATTTTATCACTGAATCATTCATTCAATTGATTCGTTCGAATGGCTGATTCATTCAGGAATGAAGCAAGTGACTGTCTTTATGAATGGGTAATCATGAATCAGTGACTCACTAGATTCGTTCAAAAATGCACTTTCATTTAGAGATGCGAAGTGGATGAGCTGTTGCTATATTTGGAACTATTTTTGTTAAAGGGGTGGTTGACTGGGTTTTTTCTAGGCTTGATTGTGTTTATGGGGTGCAGTCTAACATGTGTTCATGCTTTGTTTTTTAAAAAACGCATTATTTTTCACATAATTTACCTTTATTCCACACCGATCTGTCCCTTCTCTAACAAACGCCTCGATTATTTCCTGTTTTTATGAAGCCCCTCCCTCAGAAATACACGATGGGCTGAGATTGGTCAGCTGGCTCAGTGTGTTGTGATTCGCTAAACCGCCTCTACAGCACGTCTGACCAACCCGCCCCTCAAGCTCAGAATGTGCTTCAGTTGTATTGTAAACAATGACATCCTCTATATTACTTATCAATCTGAGCCCGATTGAGACGCAGAGAATATTAATGAAGAGGATCCCGCAGAACCTGTGCAAGCACTGCTCTTAATGGTATGTTTGTTGTTGTTGTCCCATACTTTTAGATACGCTGTTGTTTGTAAATACTACTGCTTCTGTTAGCTTTTAATATATGGTTTTATTCTGATTAAAGCTTTAATACAGCACAGCAACCGTACACACGTCCATGTATAACGCTTCTCATAGCTATGTGAAAATAAGTGTATAAATGGAACAGTTTGTTGGAGCTGATCTGACGATCTGAATGAGAGAGAGAGAGAGAGAGAGAGAGAGAGAGAGCGAGAGAGCGAGATATGCAGAGCAGGGCGACGCGAGGAACAGGATTGAGAACCGCTGCTTTAGAACATTGATTTTGAAACTTGTGAATCCATTAGAATCGTTAGAAGAC
>NW_015505669.1:74431-82274 GCF_001515645.1 Sinocyclocheilus grahami
GGCGGGGTTTATCTGGGTTTGTGACGTAACGGACCTGGGAAGAAGCTCGTTGTAGTCCCTACCAGCCGTTTTTGTAGGCATTAAACTGCCAGAATTTTAAAAGATATCTCTGTTTGCATTGAACTTTCAGCACTGCAACTTTGCAGATATTGTTTATGCTCAAACAGCAACATTACACACTAACTAACGTTAAAAATCGAAATTGAAATCGCAATCAACCACCCCTTTAAAGAACTAGAGCAAAATCAGGCAGTACCTGTTTACTGAACTGTTGTATTGAATCAATATCACATTGGCAAACTCCCTTAATAATTAATTATTAAAAGCTGTCACCGATCTGTGGGCGCAAAATGAGAGCGAGCGAGCGAGCGAGTGAGTTCTCAAGACTCAAAAGCACGTGCAAATTATACATTCCGTCATCTGTCATCGCGTTATAAGCGTGGAACCTGCGGGAATGAGTAGAATTGTTATTAATCCCGCGCCGAAATTCAAGTTCTGCTCTGTGTTCTTTGCTAATAACCCAACTGTGAATGATATGAGCGGCATCCCTATGTTGTCACTGAGAAGCTGCAGCCCTGGCAGGGAATGATTTTTTTTGTGCCGGCAGAACAACAATAACAACAACAATGCGCTACATGGTTCTTTTCCCCTCATTTTTTCCCTCAATTAATGGAAATCAGTTGTAGCAACGGAAAAATTTAATCACTGCATAAACAAAATGTATTTTATTTCAAATTTAATTCATGCACTTTTATAGTATTAATAACTATAGTGTAGTGTAGTGTAAATAACTATATCGTGATATATATTTTTACCGTGAAATAAAATTACTCATATCGTGGTATAAGATTTTGGTCATACTGCCCACCCCTAGTTCAAGGACAGAACAGAAGAAAGGGCAAATAAGAAGGAGAAATAATTGCAGTCAATTAAACTATAAGTAAAATAACTACAGTCATCACAGCAATAAACAATGGACAAGGGCTACCTCTGGTTAACAACAAACAAAGAGTCTTAAAGGGACAGTTCTCATGAAATAATTGAGAACTGAATTCTTTAGAATAAACATAAAATATCATACAATAAAATAGTGATATAGAATGCTGAATTTTTTGTGACAGGTGTCAGAGTGCATTTATTGTCTATTGAAATCTATTAAGTATTTCATTTTTCTTTTTCATGAGGGAATTACTTATGTACTATGCAAGTATGTAATAACTTAAATTTCAGTCATCATATGGCATCAGAGGACTTGGAATATAATCAGTCCATCTTAAGTGGTCCAATTTTTGTTTTATTTTCCTAATTTTTTGAGAGGTTACCTTTATGTATTGGTACTGCAAAATACTGAGACCAAAAAAACCCTGCGTTTTGTTTTGTTTTTTATTAGTTTAACCACAGCCATCTTTGTGGTCTAGGTAGCTTTATATATAACCGGTTAAAAACAATAACACACCATTAAAGGTAGGGTATGTAATTTTTCAATAACACTTTAGAAAACTGATTTGGGCCGAATAGCAAAACAAACTTGTAGCCAATCAGCAATAACGGGCGTGTCTACTCGTACATCACGAGGAGGAGAGAGCTTTCAGTGCACAGGACGGACATTAGCCGAGCCGAGCGACAGAAAGATAGAGATGGCGGATTAAAAAAAAACAAAAGAAGAAAACGTCTGCGGAATGATAAGGCAAGAAGTAGGACCCGTGTAAATATCGAATCAGCTTTCCAGCGCTGGAGAGAACTCAAGGAGCGGAGGCCTGCGATCGGACGCCGAGGTTGCTTTGTTTCTTCTCAATAGGTGAGTAACAGTGTCTACAACAGCTAAAGTCTGCCTACACTGGATGCGATCAAACGACCGTTGAAAACCATTTGAAATTTGTGTCGGTGCGTCATAAATAGAACCCGGCAGCAGTTTTCTGTTGGGGATTTGTTGTCGAGCAAAATTCGAAGTTTAAGGAACAATATACTATATAACAATATAATGAGATACAATATACAGACGTAATCACTAAAAAATTAAAATGTAACCCTTTGACACATACGATCACACCATTTTGATTAGTACGTCCAGTGCATTGTGATAAACTGCTAAATTCAAATATGCTTTCGCGCTTTGACTGGCACCAAGCCAGAGAAAGACTTCAGCTTGTCATATTATCACAACTGTTGTTCAGTGTTTTCAACAACGTTTATTTTAGGTTTCAGACATTTAAATACACATAAGCACAAAAAAAAACCTAAAACATGATTTTATGGGTGTAATTTGACATATTTAAATTATGTTGTTGTGTACAGGGTTTCTGCAGACATGAACAAGATAAATTTAAGACGAATATACAATATACAGACGTAATCACTAAAAAATTAAAATGTAACCCTTTGACACATACGATCACACCATTTTGATTAGTACGACCAGTGCATTGTGATAAACTGCTAAATTCAAATATGCTTTCGCGCTTTGACTGGCACCAAGCCAGAGAAAGACTTCAGCTTGTCATATTATCACAACTGTTGTTCAGTGTTTTCAACAACGTTTATTTTAGGTTTCAGACATTTAAATACACATAAGCACTAAAAAAAACCTAAAACATGATTTTATGGGTGTAATTTGACATATTTAAATTATGTTGTTGTGTACAGGGTTTCTGCAGACATGAACAAGATAAATTTAAGACTTTTAAAGACCTTTTTAATACCACCTTATATGCAATTTAAGACCTAAACCTGTAATGGAAATACACATTTTATTACATACATATATGTAATATTTAATGTGTATAAATTAAAAAGAAAACAAAATATCAATGCTGTAATAAATGGTATATATTACTATGATATACAGTGAACTTTTCATGTCAGCAGACAATATTCCATTCAAAATATCCCTGCAAAATAACTGCATCACTGAGATTTTTGGTGGAGTAAACAATTTATTCTGAAGCAATGTTTCATCAGTGTTCTATCAGCTTTTACATACTTAAATCTGCATATTTACATTTACAAAGGCCTATTTTTAACATTTTTAGATGTATGCATCATCTTACATGTCAAATTATTAAAATTTATCAATAAATTCAATATACACTTTAGGGCTGCTACCAGTCAGATTAAATCATTTACACTGCAAATAACAATAATTACAACTGCAATAAATAATGTTATGAGATTAATGTTTTAAATGCATTTATAAGTATACAAATAAGAAATGCTGAGGGGGAAAATGCATATTTGCATTGTGCAATGTGCATATGATACATGCAATGTGTTTACACACTGTTTAATGCAGGACATGAATGCATTTAACCTGCAGTTACAAATTCATAAATAATATTTTGATATATTAAACATAAAACATTGAATACTGATATTTGAAATAATTTAAAAAAATGGAAAAGATACTTTAAATGTGAAATTAAAACCGCCAGTAGGTGGCAGTAAGTCACTGTTAAGTGAGTCATTGTGATTGAACCGAATCATTTAAACGGTTGATTCATTCGGGAACGAAACACCGTCATGTTGCTCAGAGACGCAAAACAGTGCTGTGGCTTTGTTTGGAATTATTTTTGTTGGCGAAATAGTGCAAAAACAGTCAATATGGTGTCTAAAAGTCTCTTAATAAAACTTCTAGTTTATTGAACTGTTGTAAAAAATCTATATCACATTTGTATATGGTAATTTTTGGAGAAAAAAAGGCACTCTTCCGTGTGAACTTGATTAACTATATGAAGTGGTATAAATATACACATTTTCTGCCCCCATGTCTTGAATTAGTGATCATTCTGAATGTATTTTAATAGACTGAATCATGCAGTGATCAGGCAGAGCGCACTCTAAATGCGCATGCGCACTAGACTTCACGTAATGCGTGCACTCTGTAGGTGTTTTGAATGTTTTTTTTGCGTCGTGAGAATATTGAGTAAAATAGCTAAATTGTCATGGTGTTATTTAACTGTATCATGTTATGAATAAACTAAACATTTTGAATTTTTACCTCAGTGTGTTTCGTCTGAGTTTATGTGTGCGGTCACGCTCATTTGTTCTGAAGTCTCGAGACAAACAGAGTGAGCCTCAGCAGCGCGAGCTTGTATTCTGTATTCTGCTAACTTACTGCAGTTCTCTCTGATGACGCAGTAATTTACCGCGGGGAAGTTTTCTTCAGTCTGTCCAATGATTGTAAAGTCATTAGGTCCGTCAGACTGAAGATATTTTAGCGGTAATAAGACCAAAAATATTTAAGACCCATTGAATCCGAATTTAAGACATTTTAAGACTTTTTAAGGACCCGCGGACACCCTGTGTGTAGGTAACTAAAGCTCTATCATCCTCCCTGTTCACCGGCCACTTACTTTCATATCTTTCAAGAAAACTAGATGAATTTACCTTTTTATAAATCGGTCAGACTCCGATTCTATGCGTTGCAGTGTAAACTAATGCTGTAATATTATAAACATATTGTGTGAAAGGGTTAAAAATGGTCAAGCAACGTCTTGAGATGGACTGACCTATTGTGCATGAGTCACATGGACTACTGCACATAATTGGTGCATTTTCTCTGTTTTGGAGATTAGTAGTGTAGCTCACCATCCCATGTATGAAAAACAGAGGCTCAGACATTTTCTTTAGCTCTCATTTTGTGTTTCACCGAATAAAGAAAAGGATTGGAAAAACATTGGAAGTTAATTTTTGGGTAAGGTAAAAACTGCTTAACCCACTATTCAACCCAGAACATGTACGAGCATGCATGGATATATAGAAAACAGAGAGACATCACCTCTGAGACGGCGGGATTCTGTAGGCTGCGGGTCTGTTTGACAGCCTCCTCATAGCGGGGCGGCTCTCTGTTCTTGGGCGTCTGGATGAAAACTGGGGACTGCTGGATGAAGGAGGTCTGGGGAGATAAAAAACTGAGTGAACACTCAACTCAAAACAGAACAGCAACACTAAAAACATCTCAATAAATGCAGGATGTGCTACCTTGTTTAGTGGCCTATTGATGAGGGATGATGGGACGGGGGACGTCAGAGGTGAGATCCTGTTATCTGGGGAGCTGCTGAGGAAGAACTGAGGTATCTCCAGGCCTGCTGGATGCTCATTGGTACCGTGCTGGAAACCTGACCTCTCGGTGGTGCCCACAGGCAGGGTCTGTGTGAAAAGTAAACCAATAGATCATGAGCATCCAGTAACACCCACTAGCATCATAGAGAGCATATGCTAAACAGTCTGGATTGTGTTATGATCTTTCTGCTTGGTATGAGAACAAGCCTCCTCAGGTCACACTGGCATGGGTCCGTCAGGCACGGCTGTCAATGAAAATGTTATCAGCTCATCACAAGCAATGAGCTCTAGTTACTCTAGTCATCCAGGACTCAGGCCAGGCTTGTTCACTATGCCAAAGTAATGGGCATCTAGCTGGGAAACCTTAGCATGGTCCCCTGCTGCCAGGACAGGCCAATTACAGTAGAGTGAAAGCCTAGAAAGAAATGAGACCAGCAACTCCCATCCATCTCACTGATGAATGACTCTGCTGGACAGACAAAACTAGATGATCCCAGAGCTCACAGATTATGTTCCCTTGTTCTGATTGCTCCTGCCGGCACTGATCCTGTTCCTACTCAGATTCCACGGTTATTCAATACTCTGTAAAAAAAAAAACCTCTGTAGTGTGGATAAAAGTGATATATAAGCCAGGCCAATTAATCGTTTGACATTTGGTCATCTTGAGCAGGGGCGGCGTTTCCATATGGCAGAGTATGGCATAAATGTTTCTTATCTGAATATCTTTTATAATGTATTTTATTCCTAAAATGGCAAAGATAAATTTTCAGCAGCCATTACTCAAGTCTTCTGTGTCACATGATCCTTCAGAAATCCCTCTAACATGCAGATTTGGTGCTGAGGGTCCAATTCTTAGTATTATTAGTGCATTATTAAATATTATATAAAAACATATATACACTATTTTATAATATTTATGCTATTATATTCGATAAATTATATAGTCTGTGGCACCATATTTGCATTTGGTTATAAGACTGACCTGAAATATGTGGTTGTGACTGAGCAGCTGTTGTGATGTAGGACTCTCTGCTTTGGTGGGCTGTATTTGGGGGGTCTGAATTAGACCTGGCCCTGATGGAGAGACAGCCTGCAAAACTGGCTACAAAAAGACACCAAGATTAAATTTAAGTAATGACACAAGTATATACTGTACCTAGCACATATACACAAAAGTTTTGTGTTACCTGTAGTTTGACATTAGTGTTTGGTAGCTGGATAGTAGTGGTATTATTCGCCAGGGGCACTGGAAGAAGGATCTGAGTGCCCCCATGAGAAGTGGTTAGAAGAGTCTGGGGCTGCCCCATGACCTGTGGTAGTCCATGGTGGCTGATAATGAACTGATGGAGAGGAGTAGCTGTCACTTGGTTGGGACGGGCCTCCTCGAGCTTCAGCAGCGTTGGCGTAGTGTGTGAACTCAGTGTGCAGTTAGGAGGGACAGTGTTTTCTGTTTTGACAGATGCCAACATGGTGGCTGGACTGGAAGTGTTATTTTCTGCAGGTGGAACGACCTGACCGCTCCTTTTCTCCACCTCTAACTGTATCTTCAGTTCCTCCACCAGCTTCTGCTCCTGCTCCAGTTTACGCAGCAGTTCCTTGATCTGTCGCTCCTTTTCGTGTAGTCTCCGGTCCTGCTCCTCAGGAACAGGAGCTGCCTTCACTAAACTGCGGTTTTGGCCCTCTGCTTGTCTCTCTGTGGATGCGTCCTCTTTGCTGTGAAGCTCTGAGGAGCCAGGAGACACAGGTGGAGTGGAGCTCAGATATTCAGAGGGCTGTTGGATGGGCGATAGGATTGTAGTGGTGCTGGACACCTCCATAGGTGTGCTACAGGGCTGTGTGCTAGGTCCTGTGCAGTTGTTGGGTGCAGTAGTGACATTGTTTTCTTGGAAAGGCTTAAGCCGTTCAATAAGGTCTATTTTTGTTCCTGACACTGGAAGACCACGTAACTTTAACTCAATTTTCAGCTCTGCCACCTGCCAAAATAAACCCACTATTAGTGAAATTATTCTCTCTATATATATTAGCTTCATAGAGAAAATAAAGTGATTTCTGGGTTACCACATACACCACCATACAAATTGCTAAAAATCATCTGGATTCTATGACACTTAATGAATAAGATGCACATTTACTGGAGACACAAACCATCTGAACCAAATTTTACATAATGGAAAAGCCAAATGTATTTATTTATCTATTTATTTATTTTTATAATTAAAGGTCCCATATTGTCAAAACTGAAATTTCCTGGCTTTTTTCATGATAACTTGAGGTCTAGGTTCTATGTAACTACCATATAAGTTTCAAAACAGTCAGTCCACAGTAAAATTCACACAGCCTGAATAAAGTAGCTGTGATTTTTCCCGAACCATTGTGACTTCCGTAAAAAGTTGACGTCAGAACTGCACAGTCACCGCCTTCAGTCACCACCCCGAGCACCGCCCACCGTCCCACTCTCCTTTTGCCAAACCCCCAGACAACATTGCGGAAACATGTCGAAAAGGTTAACTTTAACCACGAAACCAGATCGGCCGACCTGTAACGGTTACACTCTCACTCAAAGGATGGACGGTCTGACAGGATTGTTACTATGAGGTGGATCACATCTAACATGTATAGTAAAGACAAACTCACCGTGTCTATCTAGTCATGATGAAGATGTATATACATTTCAATTTCAGCAGGCAACTATTTTTACAGCTACATTATTGTTCCAGTCACAATTAATCACAACAATGTGTACAATTACAAATGATTATATATAAATTGTCAGTTTGTTGTTTTA
>NW_015505669.1:82495-103252 GCF_001515645.1 Sinocyclocheilus grahami
AACAAAAGACAATACTTTATTGAACCTTTTCTGATAAGAAGTGTGCGCTGCAAACGCAAGCATTTTTGACGATCCTTTCTGTCCAGTCTGCTCGTTTTATCGCATTTAACCACAGCTGTCGTTGGTTTTTTGTCTGGCAGTGGCAGCAGATATGCGATCAAATTTCTAATTTGAGGCTGTATTACGTCGATTCTGGCACCCAAAATCACAACAAGATGATATTTTAAGCTCCTTATGTAGCCGAATCTGCGCTGGTTTGAATGGGCCGCCTCCAGTTTCCCCTTTGTTTTGCTGCCTCCAGCTAGCGCTGTGACGTCGGCTGACCCTAGTTACCTCTGGTTGGCCTGGCCGTGCGTCACTCAGAAAACTACAGGCCAATCAGAAGAGAGGCTCATGAATATTAATTAGACAGGCCAAAATCGACCTGTTCTCGGCAGAGCTCCTGAGAAAGCTGTAAAAATATATTGAGATGGTTTTTGGTACTTATACCGCAAATATATGTTCTTAAGGACATCAAAACCTAAAATAAACTCCAGAAAGGTGTAAAATATGGGACCTTTAAACGTTGTTTATCTTATTTTTATTTACTATACACTACCGTTCAAAAGGTTGAGGTTGGAAACTTTTTTACTCATCCAGATACCAGTTGCATAAACATAGACACTATGTTAAAACTGTCTTACAAACTAGTTTGACCAACTAACGGTTAGCCAAGGGGTAATCAGTCTTATTTTTTGGATTCACATTAGACCACTCTACCTTTTTGTAACTGACTTTACAAAAGTTATGACCAGTCTTGAAGAAAATAAATTAGATGACTAATTTTTTAAGACTAGTCTAAACAGTTTATGCAACCCGCCCCAGGATGTATTAAATTGACCAAAAGTGACAAAGATATATATAATGTTAAAGATTTCCATTTTTAAATATATGCTTATATTCTGTTGAACGTTCCATTTATCAAAGAATCCTGAAAAAAATGTATCATGATTTGCACAAAATTAAGATGTTTTCTGTTTCCAACACTGATATTAATAAGAAATGTTTAGTGAGCGCCGAGTCATGTTATTTGGGATCATGTGGTACTGAAGACTGGAGTATAATGACCGCCGAAAATTCAGCTTTGCCATCACAGGATGTAAAATGTAATTTATTGTGTAATTATAAATATTACTGTTTTATTGTATTTTTAAATAAATGCAGCCTTGATGAAAATAAGAGACTTCTTTCTTTTCTTTTTTTTTTGTGGAAAATAAGAATCTATCAGTACCTTCATCTCCTCCAGATTGGCAGGTAGTGTGCCTGCCTTGCGGTTGGAAAGGGTGCTGTTGGGCCGCACAGGTGTTGCTGTGGGCAGAGACACCACAATTGAGGCAGGAAGGCTGCTCGTGCTGCTGATAGCCACTGTGGCACTGCTGTTTTGGCCTTCTATTACAGGCCTGGTGAGTAGGGAACCAAATGGGAATAAAGGGGAGAAACAATACTTAACATCACAGAAGGAACAATTTGTTCTGCTCACCCTTGTTCTCAATAAATAAACACCATTGAACAATGCTGAGGCAGAAAACAAACGACAGTTAAAATAAATCTTCCACAAGAGATGGAAAAGGAAGCAGAGTAATAACCTCATCGACTTCCTGCCATTAATGAAAATCACTAAACAGGATGTGTTATTGGAAAATAGGTAATGGTCCTGATGGCCACTGGCAACAATAATAGTGTTTTCTATTTTTTTTTCTAATAAAAGACATTTTCCACCAAAAACCATTCATATGCAGCCATTATACTAATGGTTGACAAAATACGGCTAGCTTCAAAAGCAAAAGATGACCTTTGCCAAATTAGCCAAGACCAGGGCCAAATGGTTTGCATCCACCGAACTCAACGATAGGATTGGTAAAGCAGTACATACTGAAAACAACAGGGCCTGAAACACAAATAACAAACACACAAATCCGGATCTCCTTGCTTACTTGAGAGGTGCAGGAAGGATGGTCTGGTAGTTGTAGTGCTGCTGTTGCTGTTGGCTCAGGATCTGTAGCTGCAAAAATAGCTGCTGCTGTTGTAGTAAACGAGCATATGAGGAGTCCATTGGGGCTTGGTTGGGTTCTTGTTTCTGGTCTGGGGGAATGTATTGATGATATTTTAACTTTTTCACACGTGGCTTGGCCTCCTTACTCTTCTTGCTGCGGCTCTTGTCCCCAGGTAACTTGGGCTGACTTTGCTGTGAATTGAACTGAGATTTCCCATTATGCATTACATTTAAATCAAGAGGATTTCATAATTTTTTGTTGTTTCTTCAGTTCTTTACTGACCTTTACAAGGGTGGGCCCAGACTTCACAGGGGCCAAGGTGACTAGCTGTGGTATGGGTGGTGGAGGGCTAACTGATTGTTCATTAGTAGAAAAAGGCATGAGGAAATCTGTTGAAGGGGTGGTCACTGCAGGAAAGTGCTGTGAAAAACTTGAATGACTAAATTCAGTTTTTTTGGCAACATGAGCTCTTAGTGTTTTGTCCCTGAAGTGAAAAGGAGGTGGCAGGACTACTTGTAACAGGTTATTAGGCAATGGTGAGGACTCTTCAATGGCCCGCACCTCCCCTGGTGAGGCTGCAGAACCCTGGGACTCCTGACTGGCTAGCTGCTCGGGTGAAAACGCATCTCCACTGTCCTCATCTGCCAGTTCCTCTAGAGTTCTAGGGTACTGCATCTGACCATCTACCCAGTTAACACAAAGGACAATATATCAAACTTTCAACTCAATATATGTTCCACATGCATGTTTATTTAATACATTAATAATAGTTTGCATTTTCACCAATGATGGCCTCCTTGACGCTGGAGTCCACAGGCAGGATGTTCTTCTCCACCAGCTCCATGGGGCCGGGGCGTTGAGCGATCTTCTCATTTAGGTCATCAGCCAATCGAGCTCTCTTCAATCTCAGCTGAGTGGCCTGCAGAGAAGGCACCGCCACCGTCTCTGCCAACCCACCAAAAACCAGTGACAATCAGAACAGCAATCATTTAAACCCACACCCCTCCTCAACCACCAAAACAATCACACAGTGGTCAACTCAATCACAGAAGTAAATAATGGACAAGTACAGTATCTGGATTACTCTTTTGAGCATGTATTCTTCTTGCTTTTAATTAAGCTGTTCTGACTGGTTTAGCTGCTGCTGAACTAACTAACTTGAAGGCATAGTTTGGTAAAATTCATATTTTTATAATGTACCAAGTTAAGTCCACCTGTATCAGTGTTTTAGTGCTACTGAATGTATGTCTCTGCAGCTGAATCTTCAGCATCATGGCAAAATAAATAATGTTTTACCACATTTGTGAATATAAGTTTGCAGTCTTTATTGAATCTGAAGTCATAAAAAGACTGTGTGCAGCAAAATAATGCCAAGAAATATCTTTCTATTAAAGGGTTAGTTCAACCAGAAATGTGAATTGTCATCAATTACTCATCCATGAGACTTTTGTTTTTCCTTCGAAACAATAATGAAGACATAATTAAAACCTGAGAGATTTCTGTACCTCCACTGAAAGTCCAGTCCACCAAAAATTTGACACATCAAAAAAAAGTTCATAGAAATTCATATGAATCAAGCTGTTTCACATATGAACATTGATCATCATACATACATCAGCATACACTGCACATCAGATATGGTCATCATATGTTCAACCATACTTTATATACTAAAACAAGTTATTTTGGAAACTCAAAAACACAAACCTGACTGGTTTTCAAGTGACAAGGTGCTTCCATTCACCATGTTTGTTGTGCTTTACGTATATGTGTGTTGATCAGTGTTTGGTTCATCATGTAAAGTGATCATATTTCTTCAGAAGACTTGGAATAATCTGCTCATTTCATATGGATTACTTTTATGATGTCTGTTATTTTCTGATCTTCTGATGGGTCAAAGTTTTGATGAAATGGACTTTCAATGGATGGACAGAAATCTGTCTGGTTTCATTAAAAAATATCTTAATATTTGGGTGAACTAACATGTTTAGGTTGTCCTTACAGGCAAACATAGCACGAACAGTGTAGTCTGATTCCCAGACAAATGGCTCTCACGTGTCAATTTTTTAAAATTAATAGTTAAGTTACTGGTTTGAAACAGTGCTCTGTATATTATATAAAACAGCATTAGCAGAGCGAAAATTTATTTACATATAAGAACAATGGATCAGAAATTACTCCCAAATGATTCAGAATTAACTCAAAATCAAACTGAATCAATAGTTTTGTATTTGAAATCGAATCAGAAAATCTGTATTGATGGCCAGGCCAGCTCTACTAACAAGTTTTGAGAGCTACAACTACAGCTTTTTTTAGAAACAGTAGATTCAAAAAAACTTTTACCAGCAGGCAGATTTGCTGCCATTACATGTATTGTGAATGGAGGATTACCTTGTAAGATGTGCATGCGGACCAACTCGGCCCTTTCTGGGCGGCTGCATATTTTGTGCTTTAGGAAATTTTCAGTCTACAGAGAGAAAGGATACAGAGTTTTAGAAAACGGAATCCCTCTGTAATTCAGGGATCAGAAAGTAACCATTATAATGATCTCCTCTGTGCTTTGCAAATAACAAACACATTTACAGAAGGCTTAAGCTATTAAATCAACTGAGAGATTCACATGTGTCCCATTACAGAGAGCTGGGCAACCCTGAAGAGATTTCAAGGAGGATCAGAGAGCCCAGATGGCTGAGGCAACTGGAGGAGGGAGGTCTGGGGCCTGGTGCCCTGCTCTTACCCTGGCTCTCTCAAGGCTGCGGATTTGTTCATGGAACGCTGCAGGGCTCTTCAGGGCTGTAAAGTCACACACACACACACACAAAAGCAGAGCATCAGTCTCATACACAAATTCATCACCCACACTTCAAACACACTCAGCTCTTTCATCTCCTGCAGTCTTTCTAAATGCTGTAGCGCCTGGTCTCACATATTACTCAGAGAGGAGATGGTGGGCCCACACAGAGATCAGTACACAGACTACATGGTACCCTTCAGGACCAGACAGCTACCTCTTAATTCCAGCAGAATCTATGTCTGATATTACACTGAGCTATGAGACAGCATGCAGTGTAATCCCATCAATCAGATCAGAGATGGCCAGAGGAAAAAAACAATGTACGTTTATGTAAGTGTGACAGATCTCACACACTGCTTGGTGACTTGGTTGAACGGAAAAGTGGTTATGAGCAATAACAGAATGAGCAATGGTGAGGAGAGAGGTGAGCGTTTTGGAAAAAAACGCCACGTGCATTGGTCACCTTATGCCTGGTTGTGAACTATGCTGATGAGTGAGATTAAACAACTGACTCAAAAGCAGATGTGGTAAAGAAATCACAGCACCAACTGATTTCTTTTCTTAAACGCACATTAAAACAGGAAGGTATTTGCATAAGGCAGCCTTAAGTGAGGGTTCGTTTTGTTTAGGGACATCAAAAATTAACACAAAGGATGTTACACTACCATTCAAAGGTTTGGGGTTGGTAAATGTTTTTTGTTTTTGAGAGAAGTTTCTTATGCTCACCAAGTAGCATTTATTCGATTAAAAAATACAGCAAAAACAATAATAATGTGAAAAATTATTAGAATTTAAAATAATTGTTTTATTTTAAAGATTCCATTTTTAGTATATTTTAAAATCTAATTTATTCCGGCGGAAATCTTTTTTTTTTGGTGGAAACCGTAATACATTATTCTCAGGGCTCTTTGATGTATGTTCAAAAGAACAGCATTTATTTGACAGAAATTGCTTGTAACATTATAAATGTAATTACTTCTTAATGAAACCCAAAGTTTTGAACTGTAGCACATGTTGATTGGGAGCAAGATGTCACTTTAAATAATGTGAAATAACTTTTCACATTTACAGAGGAATTATTATTCATTAAGTATGAGTTAGATATTCGTATAAAGTCCTGTCAAGTCAACATAACATTTATTGCACATTTCTGGTTTTGTGCATGATTTATTGGTTAGTTATAAAAAAAAAAAAAAAAAAGTCTTTGTAATTTTTTTAAGATTTTGCAACTAGTACACTCTAAAAAAATGCTGGGTTAAATACAACCCAGTGCTGGGTAAAATAGGGACAAACCCAGCAATTGGGTTGTTTTGACCCAGCGGTTCGGTTACTACCCAGAAGGTTGAGTTAAACATTTAACCCAACCGCTGGGTCAAAACAGCCCAATTGCTGGGTTTGTCCCTACTTAACCCAGCACTTGGTTGTATTTAACCCAGCATTTTTTAGAGTGTATTTTTCAGTCTCTCTTACTTTTTAACCCCTTCCCATTCAGTCGGCAAAATTTGCATTTCAGGACTAAAACTCAGACATTTTTACGTGTTTAGTTAACATTAGCAGTTTTCATCCTCTTCCTCCTATGCTGGTGCACACAGCAGTATTAGATGGCAGACGCTGTACTCACGTGGCATGATGCCCTGATCAACGAGCTGCTCGCGGGTGCGTCTCTGCTGTAGCCTCAGCTGGAGAACTGGTGGAGAGAAGCAGAAGCAGCGTTATGTTCTTGACCCAACCTCTAGACCAGACTTGTCAACATTACACACAGAATGGAACTTTTCCACCTGATTAACACACCTACACATTGGGGGTGGGAATCACCAGAGGCCTCACGATACGATATTATCACGATACTCGTGTCACGATACAATATTATTGTGATTTTAAATATATTGCGATATTCTGCAATATATTGCAATTTATTACCTTTTTCCAACTTCAAATTATGTCCCCAAAGGAAAACTTTGACAACATCTGTTTTAACTAAAAAGAAACATTTCTCAGTTTATCTCACTTCAGTTTTATTGTTGCAGTGCCAAATGGGATTGTCAAGCAGACAAACTGACCAACACTTTCATGAAAACCTGTCATAAATGTTGTATGCACCTGGCAAACTCAACTATTTGTATTACAGTCTAGTCTAGTCCACCATAATTAAATGTAAACAGGTATGCACTGCTGTGCTACAACAAGTATTTTGAACAGTGCAACTTGAAATTGTACTAAAAAGTTGTGCAGACCCTTCAGCAATAGGGGCATTTGAAAGTAAATTACTGTTAAATTTAAATTAAATTAAACAAAACATGTAGTCTTACATCTAGAGATGCACCGAAATGAAAATTCTGGGCCGAAATGGAAACCGAAAATTCTGGATGCACTTGGCCGAAAACCGAAACCTGAAAATGCTTTATATTATTTAATAAAATAATAAATAATCATTACAAAGTAATTTTGGAAGACTTTTTAAATATAACTCAATTTTAATGATACTGAATTTTTGTTAACAGTTAATGCACTCTGAATTAACATGAACTAACAGTGAATAACTGTATTCTCATTGACTATCATTAAGATTAATAAATACTGTAATAAATGTATTGTTCATTGTTCGTTCATGAAAGTTAATACATTAACTAACATTAACTAATGGAACCTTATTGAAAAGTGTTACCTTAATATTAAATATCAATATATTATTTTTATTCACTTCTATGTAACAGAATCAGATATAAGTTGTTGTTGTTGTTTTTGACTAGTTATCCAAATTATGTATAGTCCTACAAAGCTATTATTATCAGAGCATATGAGCAGAGCATAGCGTCAATAAAGGTAGCATTATTTTAGCAGCGTTGCCCAGTATAGCTGAACTACCCTACACCATGTTACAGCACAGTAGCGCTACTGCAAACCGGAACAAGTAGGCCTATACTGCATAGAAATGTCCTGTCAGCGCGTTATTTGAGCGGACTTTGATTTTCCGGTGAGCATGAGCAGTACACGAGCGGAACGCACGTTCATAGATCGAAATATTGAGCGGAGCGTCAAACCGTGCAGTGACGAGGAGAGTGAAACATGCGCGCTGAACAGTGCAGGGTGGGGCGTGTAGGGATGGGCGTATCGATCTAAAGTATCGATATATCGATACTTAAATATTGATACTAAGGTGTGTTTTATTTACCAGTGATTTTGTTAATTTAACAACAACAGAATTCGTACAAATGCATTGAATTGGACGAATAACCTTTGTTAGCAAGTAATTGTGTAGGATAGAACTATTTTCCTGCTCATCTGGACACGCAAATGTTGCAAGACAGAACAAAGAGTGAAAAATTTAAGAGGGTCTGAATACTTTCCGTACCCACTGTATATTATTATTATTATTATTATATGTAGCCTATATTTTCGGTGCATCCCTACTTACATCCCCTCCTTGTTTACAAATCCGAAGTAAGTCCATACATCCGATTTAAAGCGGACGGGGCTTTCCTGATAACTTTCCGTGATGCCACCCTCTTTATTTTACTAACTTACTGCATGCTGAAGGTGACCCAGCTGACCTCACCAGAAAAAAAACTCAACACCACCATCTAGTGGATTGTAAAGAAATAGATTTTATTATTCTACCAAATAGTATAATAAAAGATCGATACTTGGCGTCCGTGTATCGATTCAGTATTGCCGCGGAAAATATCGCGATACTATGCTGTATCGATTTTTTCCCCCACCCCCTACACATACACACATATACACAACAAAGGG
Organism: Sinocyclocheilus grahami; assembly: GCF_001515645.1. Classification (NCBI taxonomy): domain Eukaryota; kingdom Metazoa; phylum Chordata; class Actinopteri; order Cypriniformes; family Cyprinidae; genus Sinocyclocheilus; species Sinocyclocheilus grahami. The sequence goes on from NW_015505669.1 coordinate 91,076, forward strand.
AAATCTAACCTTTAGCACAATCGAAATCGCACACATTTCCTCTCAAGCAATACATAAGAGCCACCATTAAAAAAAAAACCTAGAAGTTCTTCCTGCTACCTAAACAACAGGCTCTTGAGCGACCCTTTTGAAGAGTGCCATTTGGAAGACTTCCTGGGAAAATTCTCAAGACATTTTTCTTTGCCGTCTTGGCTGAGACTCCTGGATTTACTTGGCTGATTATAAAAACAGCTCAAATTGGTCAGAGAGACAACATGATAATGTCTGACGTTTAACAAGAATCATGAGCTCTATTAGCTGGGAATTTATAAACGTATGATGGCAAGTTCAACACACAGCTGCATGTCACACATGCCAATATCTGCAGGACGAGAATTTGTTGTTGTTCTTAATGCTCAGTTCTTGTAGTTCAACTTGGCACTATCAACATCATCCGCACACATTATATGCATATTGATAAAATACTTACTGTAAGTCTGCCCGTGTCAAATGCATAAACATAAAATTATGTTCTACATGATTAAATGCCGAAACAGAAAGGCTTAATCTGACTGATTTTTTATTTTTTTTTACCCAGTATGAGTCAGTTTACTGTTAACAAGGTCAGCTGAGGTCGAGTATACGAAACTCTGGAGGGTGCTAAAGACACATGATTGGTATTATATTGTTTTCACTATGAATCTGTGTGCTTAAGCTGAAGTGTGCAATTTCTGCACCACTTGTGGCACTGAAGGGAACTGTATGAACAGTGACTAATAATTATAAATACTTTTGAAAGACTGGGAAAGTATATTACACTGAAAAAAGGACATACTTCAGCTCTGAGAAGAGGAATGAATGCACCATGAAGGAGATAATAGCGGGGCCTCTGCTACTGTATTACAGATGCATTCCTGGTGCCCTGACTACACATTACTCAACACTGACCTTGATACTAATCAGGTTAATTTTTTACTTTGGGCGCAGAAGAAAAAATCGTTTAGGTCTCCTTGATTGTACAACATAACATTGCAGCTTTTTAGGCCGAGTTATTCCACATGATGAGCAAAACATCTTATATCATCTTGGTGACACTTAAGACAATATGATCTCAACACTCTTTCAGATCCTTCAAAGATTTTTGACAGTCAGTTTGCTCAAACATGGCAAACATACTGACTTAGTGGCTTTAAAACATTTGTGAGGATCAGAGAATTATATAATGCATAGGGCTGGGTTTTGACACAAATTTCAAAAATAAAATAAATTTCAATAAATAAAAATTTTAATGGTGGCTGTCATAAAAAAATGATGGATTTATTCAAACATAAATTAAACATTAGAACAGTAAAAATTATAATGAATATGTTACGTGGTGCATATATTTAGCAAAATACCCCTCTCTACAGTTTATTTTTCTATCTGACTAATGAGTTTATGGTCACCGAATATGTTTGTTTCTGAGGTAAATGTGACGTTACGTGACATTGTTTACAAGATGTTATATCGACGTCTTTGCGCGGCTGAAACACTGATTGAGCGATTACATGAGACAGGATAAGGATTGTAAAGTTGTACTCTTTCTTTTAACTTACCATCGGATGTTTAGTCATGTTTATTTTGTGTTGAAACTTGTATTAATGTGGAGGAGACGATCAGTTCACGTGCGCCTCTCGCTGCCGCGTCTGTTGAACTGAGGCGCTACAGCAATCTGTCACTCCACATTAAACAGCGCCAAAACGACATTTATTGTTTGAATACTGCAATACAATGGACATAAATTGAAACCTGAGACTGTTTCATATTAAAAGCACCAAAGCACAATACTTATTGCAATTTATTGGATGGGAAGTGCCCTTCAATGTTCCGTCCATTAACTGAAAACAGGCTACACTAATCGATTCTTGGGATTTAAGAATCTATATCGTTCCGTAAAAAAAGAGAATCGATTAATATCGAGATATCAATATTTTTTACCCAGCCCTAATAATGACAGTCAAATATAACATAATTATATTACTAATTAATTATAGTTATAGACACTGCCATTCAAAAGTTTGGGGTCAGTAAGATTTAGTTTTATTTATTTATTTATTTTTAATTCAGCAAGGACATCTTAAATTGATCCAAAGTGACTATTAATATATTGATAATGTAATATATTGATAATGTTACAAAAGACTTCTATTTCAAATAAATGCTGTTCTTTTGAACTTTCTAGTCATAACAAATCCTGCAAAATAAATGCATCACTATTTCCCAAAAATTTAGATAATATAGATAATAAATGTTTCCTGGACTCTGAAAATTCAGCATTGACATCACAGGAATAAATTAAATTTAAAAATGTTCAAAAACAGAAAAAGTTATTTCAAATTTGCAATTATTTTAAATGATAATGTTACTGCTTTTACAGTATTTTTGACCTAATAAAAGCAGCCTGGGCAAGCATAAGATACTTCTTTCAACTACATAAAAAAAAATCTTACAGACCCCACCCCAAATGTTTTGAACAAAAGTTAACATAATAATAAAATAATAATAATAATAATAACAAAATAAAATAAATTAATAATATTGACAGTGATACCTTTAGCGTGCTGTTCTTTACCTGCTTGCATAGTAAAAATCATGAAAAAGTTGTATCTTCCTCACTAAAGCCATAGACATTCAGACAGCATCTTAATAGCTGTAGCATCACATCTAATGTTGTTTTGAGCATCTCACCATGTGTTTTAAGACAAAGTGTCATGAATTTTTTTAATCAAGTCTTGAGTCTCTGCATTCTGTTCCATTCAGCAATTCAGCGACACGTTTTATGTAAAACAACCCCTATGAAATGCATCCAGACTCAGCTGAACCTGAAACCAGCCAAATTATAAAGGACCTCATTAGGACCTATAAACTAACTAGACTATTTTGAAAATAAGTAGTTTTATACATCGGTATCGTGCCAATCTATGCCGTGTCTATTGCTCAGACGGAGAGATGCTATTATATGGAACAATCACTGACCTTCCTGTTGTGCATCTGATGGACAATCTCAACCATTTACAGTAGATTACCTTGATTATCCACAGAATAATGCACATAGCTCTCTCATGAAAAGCCAAACAATAGTAGCTTTCTTTTTTCAAATGCTGTCATGCAAATTTCCATTAAACCTAAGCTTGGTAAACAAAGCTTCAGGTAGCCATTAAAAGCTATTTAAAATAAGCTAAACCTATATCCGCTCAGAATTATATCCACCTCTCAGAGTCGAGCAGCAAGCTGCAGAACCTGGTATGAAGTTTCCTCTGCATATGTTGTGAGTCCCCAGTCCTAAGCATGCCATGCTGTCTGCCCGTCCTGCTGTAAGCTCAGAGTATCTCAACGTGGGCTCCTGACAGCACCAGAGTTTTGTTAAAAAAGCACAAGGACCTTGTTCTTCAGAGCAATCCATTCACTGTTAGCAGCTCCAGTGAAACTGGGACTCCCACAGAGGAGATAACATCTCTGCTCCACCAGCAGACAGAGAGGAGGGAGCAGAAAAACCAGACCGGCCATGGTTAACCCCTCCCTGCCATTGGAAGGTCATATCTAGATCATTAAAAAGGGCTCCTTTTTATATTTTAGAAGAACGATGAACTTTCTCTGTATGGACGATGGATCAGTGGATTTGAGACTAGAAAGAAAAAATAATAATTCTCAATTGAAACAACCCTCCGCTTCATCAATAAGTTAAACAACTTGTTTGACAGACAGCCAGAGGATGAGTAACTGACACTGGCCATGCTCGGCCAAAGTCGTTTACATTTCCACTCGCTGTGACGGTGTGACCTCAGCATAGCTAGAGACCTAGAGGAGCAGCCTTCACAGAGCTGCAAGCCACCACATGCAAACAGCGCTGTCCTGCTGACCTTTCACATGTCAATCAAAAGACTGCGCCCAAACTAAGAGGCAAAGAAATGTCAGGATTCTGGAGGAATCACAGAAATAAAATGTTGACGATCAGTTCACGTGCGCCTCTCGCTGCCGCGTCTGTTGAACTGAGGCGCTACAGCAATCTGTCACTCCACATTAAACAGCGCCAAAACGACATTTATTGTTTGAATACTGCAATACAATGGACATAAATTGAAACCTGAGACTTTGTTTCATATTAAAAGCACCAAAGCACAATACTTATTGCAATTTATTGGATGGGAAGTGCCCTTCAATGTTCCGTCCATTAACTGAAAACAGGCTACACTAATCGATTCTTGGGATTTAAGAATCTATATCGTTCCGTAAAAAAAGAGAATCGATTAATATCGAGATATCAATATTTTTTACCCAGCCCTAATAATGACAGTCAAATATAACATAATTATATTACTAATTAATTATAGTTATAGACACTGCCATTCAAAAGTTTGGGGTCAGTAAGATTTAGTTTTATTTATTTATTTATTTTTAATTCAGCAAGGACATCTTAAATTGATCCAAAGTGACTATTAATATATTGATAATGTAATATATTGATAATGTTACAAAAGACTTCTATTTCAAATAAATGCTGTTCTTTTGAACTTTCTAGTCATAACAAATCCTGCAAAATAAATGCATCACTATTTCCCAAAAATTTAGATAATATAGATAATAAATGTTTCCTGGACTCTGAAAATTCAGCATTGACATCACAGGAATAAATTAAATTTAAAAATGTTCAAAAACAGAAAAAGTTATTTCAAATTTGCAATTATTTTAAATGATAATGTTACTGCTTTTACAGTATTTTTGACCTAATAAAAGCAGCCTGGGCAAGCATAAGATACTTCTTTCAACTACATAAAAAAAAATCTTACAGACCCCACCCCAAATGTTTTGAACAAAAGTTAACATAATAATAAAATAATAATAATAATAATAACAAAATAAAATAAATTAATAATATTGACAGAGATACCTTTAGCGTGCTGTTCTTTACCTGCTTGCATAGTAAAAATCATGAAAAAGTTGTATCTTCCTCACTAAAGCCATAGACATTCAGACAGCATCTTAATAGCTGTAGCATCACATCTAATGTTGTTTTGAGCATCTCACCATGTGTTTTAAGACAAAGTGTCATGAATTTTTTTAATCAAGTCTTGAGTCTCTGCATTCTGTTCCATTCAGCAATTCAGCGACACGTTTTATGTAAAACAACCCCTATGAAATGCATCCAGACTCAGCTGAACCTGAAACCAGCCAAATTATAAAGGACCTCATTAGGACCTATAAACTAACTAGACTATTTTGAAAATAAGTAGTTTTATACATCGGTATCGTGCCAATCTATGCCGTGTCTATTGCTCAGACGGAGAGATGCTATTATATGGAACAATCACTGACCTTCCTGTTGTGCATCTGATGGACAATCTCAACCATTTACAGTAGATTACCTTGATTATCCACAGAATAATGCACATAGCTCTCTCATGAAAAGCCAAACAATAGTAGCTTTCTTTTTTCAAATGCTGTCATGCAAATTTCCATTAAACCTAAGCTTGGTAAACAAAGCTTCAGGTAGCCATTAAAAGCTATTTAAAATAAGCTAAACCTATATCCGCTCAGAATTATATCCACCTCTCAGAGTCGAGCAGCAAGCTGCAGAACCTGGTATGAAGTTTCCTCTGCATATGTTGTGAGTCCCCAGTCCTAAGCATGCCATGCTGTCTGCCCGTCCTGCTGTAAGCTCAGAGTATCTCAACGTGGGCTCCTGACAGCACCAGAGTTTTGTTAAAAAAGCACAAGGACCTTGTTCTTCAGAGCAATCCATTCACTGTTAGCAGCTCCAGTGAAACTGGGACTCCCACAGAGGAGATAACATCTCTGCTCCACCAGCAGACAGAGAGGAGGGAGCAGAAAAACCAGACCGGCCATGGTTAACCCCTCCCTGCCATTGGAAGGTCATATCTAGATCATTAAAAAGGGCTCCTTTTTATATTTTAGAAGAACGATGAACTTTCTCTGTATGGACGATGGATCAGTGGATTTGAGACTAGAAAGAAAAAATAATAATTCTCAATTGAAACAACCCTCCGCTTCATCAATAAGTTAAACAACTTGTTTGACAGACAGCCAGAGGATGAGTAACTGACACTGGCCATGCTCGGCCAAAGTCGTTTACATTTCCACTCGCTGTGACGGTGTGACCTCAGCATAGCTAGAGACCTAGAGGAGCAGCCTTCACAGAGCTGCAAGCCACCACATGCAAACAGCGCTGTCCTGCTGACCTTTCACATGTCAATCAAAAGACTGCGCCCAAACTAAGAGGCAAAGAAATGTCAGGATTCTGGAGGAATCACAGAAATAAAATGTTATCTAATCACCTGGAAATAGAGGAAAAACTAATCAGGATGTGGCGTGATTACGCAGCGAACTCAGAGGGCCAAAATTAAATAGCTGAATTTATGAAGGCTGTGATTACAACCGGGAAATCAAAACAAATACCATTCCAGAACATGGGCAAATTTTAAATCAATAAATACAATAAATAATAAATTCAATAAATTCACCAAAAATGGGCAAAGAAATCTTACTGATGGTGAACATTTAGCCAAGAGGGACATCTAAATCAGATATCGCCTGCGATTTTGGATTTTGTTGAAGGACAAACAACTTAGTACCTCTCTGTACTTTTTAGACAAAGTCTCAGAAGCCAGCCATTTCTCACATCAGATGTATCAAGCATAAACTATTTCATATACTTTTCTAACCTGTCGGTTAACTACTAGTCTAGCATCTTCACTGGCTGACTGTTATATTCACATTATTGTCAAAAAATGCTAGACTATTTTGTCTACAGTACTGTATAACAGTTTGGGGCCAGTAAAATACTTTTATTCAGCAAGGATGTATTAAAGGGGTCATATGGTGCGATTTAAATTTTTCCTTTCTCTTTGAAGTGTTACAAGCTCTTGGTGCATAAAGAAGATCTGTAAAGTTGCAAAGACTAAAGTCTCAAATGCAAAGAGATATTCTTTATAAAAGTTAAGTCAACCACGCCTACCTAAAACGGCTCGTTCTAACACGCCCCTACATGTCTACGTCATGATGTGGGAAGATTTGCATAACACTGCCCAAATGTTCACGCAAAGAAAGAAGGTGTAACTTTTATTCTTGCTGTAGTATTGTTGCTGCCGCCGCTGTCATGTCGTGAAGGTGCTGTGTTTCGTTGTGAAAGCGAAACTTCTTTGTTTGGCCTTCCAAAAGAGGACGATATCCGCTTCGTCATGCCTAGAGCTGATCCGTGCAGGTCGCTGAGGAAATTCATCAACTTCGTGCTGTGGATCGCCGGATCGGCTTTCACCGTGGACGAAGCGGAGTCCAGCCCGGGATCATCACATGTGGTTGCCGCAAGCCCGCCCGACCACCGCCGCTCACTCTAGCCCGCCCACCTCCGCTCACTCTAGGCCACGGTGTGTGACGCTGTGTTTCGTTGTGAAAGCGAAACTACTTTGTTTGGCCTTCCAAAAGAGGACATGACTAGAAATCAGTGGTTAAGTTGTATTTACAACACTGTTCCAGAACAGTTCAACCCAAATATTCAGATGTGTGCATCACATTTTATGGAGGACTGTTTCCTGATCCTGGAAGAGTAGACTACAATGCCGGCTGTTCTGACTCACAGACTGTAAGTACGTTTTTTATATTTAAAGAATTTGTCACTGACGATTCAAACGCGAGTTTTGAGCAGTGTAGAGTAGCGCTTGTTGTTTGTCATTTCTCCGATCACAAATGCAGACATGGTTTTATGTTTACGTGGCACGATGCAACGCATTAAAAAGACAGTATAAGTCATTATAATCCGTAATTATGTCCCCACTGGATGCAACAAATGCCTCATTTATAATGGGTTTATTGTTTTTGTCTCGTCGCTCCGGCCGGACAGGGCATCAGAGTACCATAGTACCTACCATAGTAGGGGCGTAACATTTCTGTCACACGCTTGAGGTATTCGGCCAATCACAACGCACTGGATAGCTGGCTTTGTAAAAATCAACACGTTTCAGAAAGGCGGGGCATAGAGGAGAAACAATAATGTACAGTATGTGGAAAATAATGTGTTTTTTGAACCTTAAACCGCATAAGCACATTTCATTACCCCAAATACACAAAATAATGTTCTTTTTAGCAACATCATATGACCCCTTTAAACTGATAAAAAAAGTGACAGTAAAACATTTATTATTTTACAAAAGATTCATATTTTAAATAAATGCTGCTCATTTGAATTTTCTATTCATCAAAGAATCCTGAAAAATGTATCACGAGAAATATTAAGCGGAACAAACATTTTCACCTGTGATAATTATGATTTCTGAAAGATTATGTGACATTTCATTTTTTTTTAATATACTAAAATAGAAAGTTATTTTAAATTATAATAATATTTTGCAATATGGTTGGTTTTACTGTATGATCAAATAAATGCAGACTGGGTAAGCATAAGAGACATCTTTTAAAAACATTTAAAAATCCTACCGACCCCATACTTATGAATAAGTGTATTACAAATTAAACAATAAAGTGAATTTAGACAAGTGAAAGTATTTAGGCATTAACACTTTGATTTTTAATGAGAATTAGGATTTAAACTTTATATGAGTGTTAGATGATGGTAATCTAAAAGTTAAAATCATCATGCACAATGAAATATCCAATATCAGCCAATATCTATTCAATAATAGTCAATACCTGATGGTAATGATATATTGTGCATCACTAATTCATTTAAATGACTCAAATCCATCAATTACTATTCAGCATCATTAAGGGTGTAACGATATTCAAACTGAACCGAAAAAAAACGTGATACAACACCCAAGGTACGTACCGCGATACACTCTTGGCCTAACGTTACCCCTCCCCCTGCTGAGACACTTCAAACGCGTACAGTCATGATGGTTTTGAATTGCTTGAATCACTTTGAAAGGGAAGGTACCATTAAGGGCTACATGTGCAGAACAAATCTGTCATATAGGCTACATAAAATTATAATGAGAACACGACTGTAAAAGAATAGGCCATGTTTCAGCGCGTTGTTATGGAAAGAATGCATCCACAGAGTTATATCTTCATGACAGTCAAGTTTGCTTGTTCAGCCACTCACAAACTTTTTTTGGAACTGTAAGTTGCAGTATTTTGTATATAATAAATATATACGTAATATATATATACATATACACATACATATCTCCTATAAGATGCACTTGGTTGAGTTACGCTGCAGTAAAGAGCTTTTCATTGTAGGCCTACGGTGACGAGCAGCATAAACATCAATGCAGAATATTAATAACTATGACTGGGATTGGCATATACATAACATTATAATGAGATCACAATTATAATAAAACGCTGTGAGTTTAGTTGCCGTGTTTTTGCACATTGTTGCATGAACGTGTCAACAACAGTAGGTTAGTTACACATTCAGAGCAGCACAGACACTGTCACTATCACTTGTGCATTCGGGTCATTTTATGCTGAAATAATATTATTGTAATATTAGGGATATGTGATATAAATAACGAAGTGTATCCTATATGAGATATATCTGATGAATGAAATCCCATTGATTAAAAAAAGTTTACTTTCACTTTCAATTAGCGGCAATTCGGCTTCAATTGCTTGAATGCAACAACAAAATACAACGTCAAACTCACTTTAGCCTATATACAAAACATAGAACTTTTATTAACAAAACGAATAAAAATACACCATGCTATAGGGCAGGCTATGCCTAATATAAAATAACAAATAACTTACATAAAGTTTAAATAGGTAGCCTATACAAAACTGGAAATAAGTAAACATGTTTAATATATAACCAAATAAATAAAAAACGTAGAAAGTTTATTAGCAAAACGAATAAGAAAGCTTGGAGGCACGGCATACACCTTGATGTAATGCCTCATTTATAATGGGTTTATTGTTTTTGTCTCGTCGCTCCGGCCGGACAGGGCATCAGAGTACCATAGTACCTACCATAGTAGGGGCGTAACATTTCTGTCACACGCTTGAGGTATTCGGCCAATCACAACGCACTGGATAGCTGGCTTTGTAAAAATCAACACGTTTCAGAAAGGCGGGGCATAGAGGAGAAACAATAATGTACAGTATGTGGAAAATAATGTGTTTTTTGAACCTTAAACCGCATAAGCACATTTCATTACCCCAAATACACAAAATAATGTTCTTTTTAGCAACATCATATGACCCCGTTAAACTGATAAAAAAAGTGACAGTAAAACATTTATTATTTTACAAAAGATTCATATTTTAAATAAATGCTGCTCATTTGAATTTTCTATTCATCAAAGAATCCTGAAAAATGTATCACGAGAAATATTAAGCGGAACAAACATTTTCACCTGTGATAATTATGATTTCTGAAAGATTATGTGACATTTCATTTTTTTTTAATATACTAAAATAGAAAGTTATTTTAAATTATAATAATATTTTGCAATATGGTTGGTTTTACTGTATGATCAAATAAATGCAGACTGGGTAAGCATAAGAGACATCTTTTAAAAACATTTAAAAATCCTACCGACCCCATACTTATGAATAAGTGTATTACAAATTAAACAATAAAGTGAATTTAGACAAGTGAAAGTATTTAGGCATTAACACTTTGATTTTTAATGAGAATTAGGATTTAAACTTTATATGAGTGTTAGATGATGGTAATCTAAAAGTTAAAATCATCATGCACAATGAAATATCCAATATCAGCCAATATCTATTCAATAATAGTCAATACCTGATGGTAATGATATATTGTGCATCACTAATTCATTTAAATGACTCAAATCCATCAATTACTATTCAGCATCATTAAGGGTGTAACGATATTCAAACTGAACCGAAAAAAAACGTGATACAACACCCAAGGTACGTACCGCGATACACTCTTGGCCTAACGTTACCCCTCCCCCTGCTGAGACACTTCAAACGCGTACAGTCATGATGGTTTTGAATTGCTTGAATCACTTTGAAAGGGAAGGTACCATTAAGGGCTACATGTGCAGAACAAATCTGTCATATAGGCTACATAAAATTATAATGAGAACACGACTGTAAAAGAATAGGCCATGTTTCAGCGCGTTGTTATGGAAAGAATGCATCCACAGAGTTATATCTTCATGACAGTCAAGTTTGCTTGTTCAGCCACTCACAAACTTTTTTTGGAACTGTAAGTTGCAGTATTTTGTATATAATAAATATATACGTAATATATATATACATATACACATACATATCTCCTATAAGATGCACTTGGTTGAGTTACGCTGCAGTAAAGAGCTTTTCATTGTAGGCCTACGGTGACGAGCAGCATAAACATCAATGCAGAATATTAATAACTATGACTGGGATTGGCATATACATAACATTATAATGAGATCACAATTATAATAAAACGCTGTGAGTTTAGTTGCCGTGTTTTTGCACATTGTTGCATGAACGTGTCAACAACAGTAGGTTAGTTACACATTCAGAGCAGCACAGACACTGTCACTATCACTTGTGCATTCGGGTCATTTTATGCTGAAATAATATTATTGTAATATTAGGGATATGTGATATAAATAACGAAGTGTATCCTATATGAGATATATCTGATGAATGAAATCCCATTGATTAAAAAAAGTTTACTTTCACTTTCAATTAGCGGCAATTCGGCTTCAATTGCTTGAATGCAACAACAAAATACAACGTCAAACTCACTTTAGCCTATATACAAAACATAGAACTTTTATTAACAAAACGAATAAAAATACACCATGCTATAGGGCAGGCTATGCCTAATATAAAATAACAAATAACTTACATAAAGTTTAAATAGGTAGCCTATACAAAACTGGAAATAAGTAAACATGTTTAATATATAACCAAATAAATAAAAAACGTAGAAAGTTTATTAGCAAAACGAATAAGAAAGCTTGGAGGCACGGCATACACCTTGATGTCAAATAAAATAAATAAATTACACAAAGTTTAAATAAAGTAAAAATCAGCAAACACTGTGGAACCAATTAAATAAGAAACTAATGTTTAAAAAAAACTTCCAAAATCACCTTAGATAAACGGCAAAAGTCAACAGGCGTTTCAAAATCCAAAATACTGCCAAACAGGCTCTTTTGCATTTCGTTTCTAAACTAAATCATCCGCGATCGTCTTGTCTGTCTCACC
>NW_015505669.1:106378-132259 GCF_001515645.1 Sinocyclocheilus grahami
TCATGTTGCATGTATGCAGCATCTTTGTTTGGATCATGATTAAAATGCAGTGGTTGAGCACAGACTAAGCCTTAGTTTGTTTATATGAAGAAATGTCTTTTATTTGTGTTATTTATTTGATTTGGGTTAGAATTTCAATTTAGTTTTATTTACATTTACATTATATTAAAATGTTGTTATTTAGCAAACGCTTTTATCCAAAGCGACTAACAATTATGAGGACAATAGAAGCAATCAAAACCAACAAAAGAGCAATAATTTACAAGTGCTATATTAGTATATTATCATAGTGTTATTTAGGGTTGTGACGGTGAGGAAATTTTCCCAACACCGAGAATACCGGTATCACTGTGGGGGCGGGGGCGTTCCCTCTTTTCCTCGCTTTCCTTTGCTTTTAAATAGCTTATAAAAGCTGCGTGCGCATTTTACTTTCACTTTTGAATTCGCAGCAGTTCGGCGTCAATTGCTTGAATGCAACAACAAAATACAACGTCAAACTCACTTTAGCCTATATACAAAACATAGAACTTTTATTAACAAAACGAATAAAAATACACCATGCTATAGGGCAGGCTATGCCTAATATAAAATAACAAATAACTTACATAAAGTTTAAATAGGTAGCCTATACAAAACTGGAAATAAGTAAACATGTTTAATATATAACCAAATAAATAAAAAACGTAGAAAGTTTATTAGCAAAACGAATAAGAAAGCTTGGAGGCACGGCATACACCTTGATGTAACAATAAATAAATAAATGGCACAAAGTTTCAATAAAGTAAAGATCAGAAAACAATGAGGAATCAATTAAATAAGAAACAAATGTTTAAAAAAACTTCCAAAATCACCTTAGATAAACGGCAAAAGTCAACAGGCGTTTCAAAATCCAAAATACTGCCAAACAGGCTCTTTTGCATTTCGTTTCTAAACTAAATCATCCGCGATCGTCTTGTCTGTCTCACCTCAGTCAGCTCGACTCACTCTCCTCACTGGAGAAATGAAATCTGATCTATGCGTCTGTCGTTCGGCACGCTGCATTGAGCAACTGCGTTCAGTTTTTAATTGTAGTGTTTGTTCTTTTACTGAACTAAATTATTTTTATTACTATAAAAAATCAAAACGACGGTGGGGGTCGGTGCCGTGGTGGGCAAGTGACATAACCAGTGTTGAGGCTTAACAATGGTATCACCGTCAGCGCCGTCTATCGCGGCAAGCCTACCGGCTATTCCATTTTATTTATCCACGGCACATGCATTTTTATATGTAGCCTAAGTAATGATGTCAGATGACTTGCTTGCATTATTTAGGCATTATTTAATTTTATTAAAATTTTAAGGCAATAGATTTTCAGGTAACACTTAAGAAAGCAACACATTTTAAAGTCTTGTTTGTTTATGCATTAATTAGGGATGCACGATATATCGGCCACCATATCGGTATCGGCCGATAAATGCTAATTTTTTCTGTTATCGGTATCGGCCTGATAAGAAAATTTGGCCGATATCTTAAATGACCAGAGTGATGAACTCATTCAAGGACAAATCTACGGCCTTACATGCCAACTCCGCTTGTAATTTCACATTAAGACCTCTTTTGAATACAGCCTTGAGAGCAATCTTGTTCCACCGTGACTTGTTTGCATTATTTATGCATCATTTTATTTATAAAATATTTTTTTTATAGTAAAAATATTTTTAAAACGTACACCGTTCATACTAGGCTGCTTATGTTGAAGTGTTTGGGATGTGGCTTTTAATGATGAGACCTTTTTTGTAATCAGGCTCTCAAAAAGTATATAACAATTTGGATATAGATTTATCGGCCAACATATCGGTTATCGGCTTTCAAAAATAAAGAATAATCGGTTATCGGTATCGGCCAAAATTTTCATATCGGTGCATCCCTAGCATTAATTAACATGAACTACCAGAGAGTAATTATTGTTATTATTATTGAGTTAAAAGTAAAACTAGTGTTCTTTAGCATTGCTGGTGTCATGCCATGAACCCTACTCCCACAGCAAACAGAATAGAACAGAACCGAACCGTGGTTCATAAACCATGATATGATCCCAACCGTGGCATTGGTATATCGTTACACCCCTAAGCATCATAGCAAGTGACATACCATTTTTGCGCTCGTTGAGGGGGGGCAGCCTCTGGCTTGGGTGCAGGGACAGTTCACCCATCTCATGGGTTACAGCCTCACTCTGTGGGCTGGGCGCCAACAAACCCCCAATCCCAGCATCCCCCTGGACCTCCATGTCTCCTCAGTGAGGAGTCAAGGGTTTGCTGGGGATCAGGAGACGATATGGTCACAGGAAGCTCCTCACAGTTTCTGCAAAAGACAAAGTCGGTATAGATTCAGGTGAAAAAAAAATAAGTAAACATCAAAGGAATTTGGTCCAAGGCTGGCAGACTGTGTATTAGCAATTCTTGAAATCATAAGTGAAATGGGGAGTTTGGGAATGATGTAATAGGTCATGGATGTGGTAGGGTCTGCAATATCACTTTAGCCATGCAAAACCACCAAAAACACAGGATGTACTGAATCTATGGCATGTACAGTTGCTGCTGTTGCACAGCTATCAAAGCACAAACAAATAATAAAAATGAGCCTTTCCACAGACGGTGAATGAATAGAGGTCGTGTTTGCTAGCCTGTCATTACTCAACTTTACATCATCCCAGTGGTTTAGATGTGAAACCAATAAAGATATAAACACAGCGCTCACCATGGTGCTGTAAAATGCTAGAACACACTATGACCACATCAGCATAAACCACAATCATTCATTCCCATGAAACACTCGCCTTTCAAAACCTCCTGTCACATGGGAACAGAGAGGCTAATTCTTCTGTTGCTAATTTTACACATTTTCAATTCAGCAACTGATCTCAAACAAAATGTAGAAATATTTCAGCACAAGTGGACAGTGATGGATTTTGTTTAACTAACAAACTCTATTTTGACAATGATGGATTTGGATTCCTAACTTAAAACAAATAAAACATCACATTCTGCTTCCAAAAAAAAAAAAAAAAATAGAATGGATTTTTTCCCCCTCTTCCTGTGGTATTCAACCCCCTCTGAGCCACCCCACACCCCATCCTGCCCCCCGGGGGAAAAAAGGTTTAGCTTTTAGCTGCCTGTAACATTGGATTCAGCATTTCAAAGGAAAGGGCAGGTTTTTAAATGCAAATTCCAGCTGTTTGTACTGAGTTATCAATGACTCAGGCCATTTACACAAAAATAGTTGAGTACAACATTGTGGGACATGCGGTCTCTGACCTATTAAAGATCCCAAAGCATGTTTTGATATGGAGATGGACAGTATTGGAAGAAAACTGCATGGTCTGATATTACCTCAGAGTGAAGACAACATTAGCAGCGTCTACTTATTAACCAGTCCCTCCAGGTTTTTGCGATTCTTTGATCGCTGAATATGATGCAAAATTAACAAAATGTTACATTTTTTGCATACCTGCATAATGTGCCATTTAAACACATAATAACTGCAAAAAGTGTCATACTAGTACTACCTAAAGTTAGAGTGACACAACTGAGTGATAAAGAAACATGTATGAATGAGGAAGTAAAGTGCGGTGCACATAAAGTGGTGCACTATTTATTTAAAAATATAATAGTATTATCACACTTTATTATTTTGTTTATTATTTGATTTTTTTAAAAACTAAAATAAAGTGCAAGAATATTCTTATTACTATAATTATTTTTTTTATAGTTATATTTAATAGGTCACACACTATACTGTATGTGCAGTGTGAGCACCAAACCAAATCTCCAGGTTCTCTCATGAAACTTATGTGCACCCCTGGTTATTAAGCTCAATAATCCATAAAAAAAAAAGAGCACAATCAGTGTGCAGTCCTGAACTGACTTCTCAGTTTATCATGTTTAAACGGTCAAAAACACACAAAGTTCTGACAAAATGCCTGTCTTGGTTAGTATTCATGTAAACACATTCAGTTTTGTCTTAAAAAAAATAGAAAATCCCTCACTGCTCTAAACAGAACATGTAACTTGTAAACTGAACAATAGTAGTTTAAAAAAAGATCAGTGTATTTATGAACACAGTGAAAATTATTATTTTTCAATTTCTGTAGTGTTTTGTACTAGAATATACTGTTTGTACCCGAGCTTCAAGCACTCATTTCTATCTTTGTCTTATCCTAAGTATCCATAATGAGCAATGGCCCAAACCAAGATAACCAATCAGGGATTTGAACATAACATACTGCAAACAAACACTCGTGCACAAAAGCATGCAGCAATACTACCAGGCCAAGCCTCATAATGTATTCTTACATAACACACCAGCAAATGTCATCTACTCATCCTCTTTATTTTTGAATTTCTAACATTCTCTACACTATAAGATCTTTTGGTTGATAGTCAACACAATGCACAAATGTTTATGCTTTGAAGGGCAGTGTGCACACTGTGCAATGAAGTCTGCTATTAGTCCTTCATAGTCACTGTTGCTAGGATACAGCCGCCTCCCACACAAATAAACTCAAGCTGCTGGAGCTCTGCCTCTCTCAGCAGTACACTGTTTAGCGATCACTCATACAGGACAGGGTCAAACGTAAACTTGCATACACTGAAAAGTTTAAGATTACATATTAAAATGTAAGAGTAAAAGGTAAGGATGTAACGATTCGCTCAACTCACGATTCGATTCACGATTTTTTTTAACAAAATGTGATTTAAGATATATTATAAATTAAATGTGTCCTTTTATTATTGCTTGGACAAAATGCTGCATGTTTCTTTGTGAAATTGAAATAACACTATAATAATATAGCACTTGCATATTATTGCTCTTTTGTTGGTTTTGATTGCTTCTATTGTCCTCATTTGTAAGTCGCTTTGGATAAAAGTGTCTGCTAAATGACTAAATGTAAATATAATGTAAATGTAAATAACAAAACTACATTGAAATTTTAAAACAAGCTCCAAATCATTAAATAAGTAACACAAATTAAAGAAATCTCTTCATATAAACAAAACAAGGCTTTGTCTGTGCTCTTTCTATTTAAAATTAGATGCAACCACTGCATTTTAATCATGATCCAAACAAAGATGCTGCATACATGCGACATGAGCAGTTTTTAGAGTATAATTTCGAAATTTGAAGCAAAAAAGGAATGGTTTGACTTCAGTTTTGTGAAACTATACATAAAAAAATATCTGCATGACAGCTGAGCTGAATGAGATGCAGATTCACTCTCTGCCAGCAGGTGGCGCTTAAAGCGTTTTCTTGGTTTCCGCCGTTAACAAAGCAGCGCTGCACTTATGAACTTTAATATGCATTATACAGATGCAAGACGAAAAGAAAAAATACCATCTAAACTTTTCTAAAGACAGTAAGTTCCCCTCAGACATACATTCATATAAACTCCTACCCCTAACTGAATCGCGATTTTGTTTTTTGCATCTCAACCGAATAGTCACATATTTGAATCGATTTTCAAATGGCTCGCGGTTAATCGTCTACTAAAAGGTAAAAAAAAGTTTTTATACAATTTTTGACAACAAAGTAATCTTTTATTCAACTTAGTCTCTTAATAAAAAAAATGCTGATTAGTCAATCAAATGAATCACAGTTAATCGCTTATCTTAGCTCTGCACGTTTCAAAGTCAAAATGCGGCGCGGGTGTTTTTATATGAATGTATCTTAGAAGGGCTATCTTTAGAAAAGTTTCAATGTAATTTTCATTGAATCTTTCCTATAATGCTGATAAAGTAGCGTTCATGAGCGCAGCGCTGTTTTGATTACAGCTGTTACCGGGGAAACCGCTATTTCTGCTGCTCCTAAAGCGCCTCCTGATGGCAGAGAATGAATGTGAATTTTCAATAATCCCGTTTGCTGTTTTATATATAGCCTATATTTCCCTCGGGGAAGTGCCGCTACACATTGAGTGTAAGTCTGTGGGAAACATTGTACTTGTATAGTGCTAAATGTGTGTGTGTGTTTTAATATATTAAATGTATTTGATCTCTTTGCAATCTCAGAAGTGTTTGTTTTTTCAATTAGAAGAACAATCCTTTTGACTAAACAGCCTCTGTTGGCAAACAGATTCAAAATGTTTCGTTTTAGATTCATTTGGATAAACTAAACTATAATGATAATCTCTAATTTATTAACTATTTCCCTGTCAGTATCTTAAGTTGATGTTCATTTGCAATGACATACTAAATATTGTTATGCGTGTAGCTACTTATCTTTATTTACATTTGTTATTTAGAAATGTATACTCTATGGAAGGACGAATTTATGGAGCATATGATTTAATGTCACACATGTGAATATTTGTATGCAATTAGCTCAATCTGTGGCATACTCACTGCCACAAGCAATGGTGATGCAATACGAAGCAACAAGCTGACCACAAACTGTGAAATTGCCAAGGCAAAATTTATATAAAAATATTAAATATATTCAATAACAACACTTCAGTTATGACACTGTACAAAAGTCAACACTCCAGACACATGTCATCCACCAAATACTGTACAGTCCAGGCCATTATACAAAGCTGAAGACTGCCGTCTGATGTGGATCCACCGCGTCAAAGAATAACATTCAAACAGTCCACTGGCTTACACCACATTAAATAGGTGGTACAGTGATCTATGAGATACATGTACATCTCTCCATTATAAGGATAGTTACAATAACAATGTATATCTTACATAAGAAAAACAGAGGGGCTGCCGCTGTGCTGCTTCTGTGGTCTGCTGTTTCTGGCATGCCTCTATCACAATATGATATCTATCACAATCAATTCAGTTAAGTTATTGAAGGCAATTAGAGTAAACATCAACATGTCTTAAGAAGGAGCGAGGGAAAAAACAAGCAAGAATGACTGGGCAAGATCTAGAGAGGTTTCCTCAAAACTAAGCAGGTAAACTAATGGCACCTCACTGAGAAATGACCAGCCTTCATGTTGACGTCAGGAGATGCCAAAGAGTAGTTACTTAAAGGGACAGTTCTCCCTAAAATGAAAGTCCTGTTATCATTCTTCACTCTCAAGTCATTCCAGATTTTCATTCATCTTCAGAACACAAATGAAGATATTTGTAATATTCTCTCGTAATTTTTGCTCACGCAACCAAAATTTCCATGCTTCAAAACGTACATATAGACATCGCTCAACCATATATGTTTGACATGGAGAACAAATCTCAATGGATGTTGCGCGTCAAAAAATTACACTGGATCTTCTGTGTTTATTTGATGAGCTCTATGTATGTGCATTGATCAAAGCCTAAATTACATCTTATAAAGCGATCATGTCTCTTCAGACGACTTGATTTAAACCACTCAATTGATATGGATTACTTCAACAGTGTCTATATAAACTATTTGAAGCTTGGAAATATGGCTGTGTGATAATGACAAAAAACAATATCTCAATATTTATCAGGATTATTTTTATTTCCGATGAGTGTGATTTTGTGCTAGGTACCTTGGCTGGTTTATATGGAAGTCAGTTTTCGCCACTGAATAAAAAATAAAAAAGGTAATTGTGACTTTTTATCTCACAATCCAAATTTTTTTTCTCATAATTGCGTGGTACAAACTCGCAATTCTGACTTTTTTTCTCTCAGAATTGCATGATATAAACTCGCAATTGCGAGTTAAAAAGTCATAATTATGAGATATAAACTCACAATTCTGAGAACATATCAGTCCCCCCCCCTTCAAAATTGGACTTTAACTCACAACTGCGTGTTATAAAGTCATAATTGCGAGATAAAAAGTTGCAATAACCTTTTTGAATTTTTTATTCAGTGGCAGAAACGGGCTTCCATAGGTTTAGGCTTCCATGAATAAATAAAAATGATACTAAAACCGCCAGTAGGTGGCAGCAAGTGAATCGTTCAT
Organism: Sinocyclocheilus grahami; assembly: GCF_001515645.1. NCBI lineage: Eukaryota > Metazoa > Chordata > Actinopteri > Cypriniformes > Cyprinidae > Sinocyclocheilus > Sinocyclocheilus grahami. The sequence goes on from NW_015505669.1 coordinate 114,296, forward strand.
TCAAATGATTTGTTCAAAACAGCTGATTGATTTAGAAGCAAGAAAAAAAAAGACTGTTGGGCTGATGAATGGATCATTGACTCAAATGATTCCTTCAAAAACAGATTAATTCAGGAAAGAAACATTGCAGTGTTGCTCTGAGACACACAAATGTTCTGCTCTAGCTTTGTTTGGAACTATTATCGGAAAAAAAAAGAAGACAATATTGTGCCTAAAATGTAACTCATTCAATATTCACAACTTGTTGAACTGTTGTACAAAATTACAAATCTCATATGCGATCAAACGCACATGTTAATTTTTAGGAAAATGGTACTGTTGCTTGTGTGATATTACATAACTATAGAAATATATAAAAAAAAATTCTATACAGGGATATTTTTTGGCTTTCATAACTTTAATTATATAGGGACACTAAAACCGCCAGTAGGTGGCAGCAAGTGAATCGTTCATTCAAATGATTTGTTCAAAACAGCTGATTGATTTAGAAGCAAGAAAAAAAAAGACTGTTGGGCTGATGAATGGATCATTGAATCATTGACTCAAATGATTCCTTCAAAAACAGATTAATTCAGGAAAGAAACATTGCAGTGTTGCTCTGAGACACACAAATGTTCTGCTCTAGCTTTGTTTGGAACTATTATCGGAAAAAAAAAGAAGACAATATTGTGCCTAAAATGTAACTCATTCAATATTCACAACTTGTTGAACTGTTGTACAAAATTACAAATCTCATATGCGATCAAACGCACATGTTAATTTTTAGGAAAATGGTACTGTTGCTTGTGTGATATTACATAACTATAGAAATATAAAAAAAAAATTCTATACAGGGATATTTTTTGGCTTTCATAACTTTAATTATATAGGGACATTCTAACAGGCTTCATCACACAGTAAATGCTTTGGGACTTTCAAGACGTTTTTTTTTTTTTTTTTGCAAAGTGAGTGACAATTGATAATGTTAGCTCATATATTGTTAAAACAACAATTACGATAATACTGCAGACAATACATATCACACACCCCTACTTGGAAATTTTGGTTGAGTGTACTGTCAATGAAAGGGCAAAAATGATGAGAGAACATTCAAAATATCTTCATTTGTGTTCCAAAGATGAGCGGAATTCTTGGGTTTGGCGAGTTTTCAATGAATAATAACTATCATTCAAAAATTACAAACCAAAAAACTGCATTCAAACTCAAGCTGGCATTGCTACAACTCATCATTTCATTTCAGGGATTACATTTGAGCTTAAAATGGATTATATTTTACAGGATTACCGGTGTAAAATATCAGGAACACTGTTCAACAACACTGTTAAAAACAACAATGAAACATATCATACTTTGATTCTTTTTAATTGAACCAATATACTGATCAAATTTCAATCAGCCACAAAGTGATTTTAATAACTAAACTAGTTCTTGTTTCATATCTGTTGCAATAAGCATTGTTCTAGTAAGGAAGTTACAACACTCATGGTTTTCCTTTAGAAAGGTGTGCCCTCAAGCTCTAGTTCTCTATTCAGCCTATTAGCACAATAGCTTCTCCTTCACAGTGGCCAACAACATTTAATCTGTCTTAAGTGGCTTTAATGTCAGGGGTCTGAATCTGATTCTGCTGAGACAGCTTTCTATGAGCCATAACTAAATACTCTGGAAAATATCAAACTCCAATTAAAAAGCAACCCCAGATGTTTGATCCTTTTCATGTGTTGTGCTGGAAACACAAGCAATGATTTCCATGTGTTCATCAAAGGAGAGTAACAAGGTGGGCTGGCAGCCTGGCACAAGATAAATGTTTAGTTGACTCCAGCCCAGCACATGTGCTCAACTTCCTCAGAGGGTTAATGACAAACTTTAAGATTCACTTTTTACGAATGGTCCATTAATAATTTCATGTAGGGGTTTATTAAAATGTCTATGTATGTACACTAAAAAATGTGTTACGAAATGTCCCAGCTGCATAGATATGTACAAATTGTGCATTTTAATGTAGTTGCCAAAGTGTACATCCTAAAGTCAAGTGCAATTTATCAAAAGACATGATGTAAACTAGGAGTCTTTAACAAGGGGTCCACAGTGGTACAACACAATGGTCTGCTAGTGTTATAAAAAAAAAATTGAATTAAAAAAAAAACAGTTCCCAAAACAAAGTAAAAGTTAAGAATCTAAAGTACAGCTAAAATGTCTTATTTTAGTATTATTTATCAAGTAAAATTAATATCTTGACTTAGCTTTTGCTTTTATATGTTTAGTTATCATTTTAAGTTTTGGTAATTTTGTTATGTGCTGTTGTCATTTTTATTACTTTCTAGCTTTATTTTTACTTCAGTTCTAATTTTCGTCATTTTAGCACTTTTATTTCAGTTAGTTTCCATTTCTGACTTTCATATGCAGTTTTTAATTATAATATTCATATTATATTCAGCTTTATTTCAATTAACAAGTTAGTTTGAGTAGTTTTAATTAATGATAACAACACTGAGCTAAATGTGTCCTACACAATAAACACAATGGTACAATAATATGGTACTAAACACTATTACTGGCCAGGCAACACTCACTTTTTTTCTACAGTATGTCTCTCCTAGGGGTCCCTTGTCTGAAAAAGGTTGAAAACCCCTGGTTAAGTAATTAAAACTTAGGTATCATAGTCAACAGCTGAGAATACAGGATACACTTGATAAAACATTCTTGATTTCTGTATTTATAGAAAATCTAGACATGTGGATAAAAACTACATTTGCGTGAACCAACAAATCAAGCAAATAATAGCAGGTGAATTCTTGAATTGGTTGCTAACTTTACATTTCAAATCAAAAACACACCACAGAGCACAAATTTAGCATTCAAGCACTACAGAATTTGATTTCAGACATTCATGACTTGCAGTGGAGATGCCAGGAGTCTAGTCTATGAGCTTCCCATATGCAATGACACCGGTGTATGACTCACGAGTTGTCTGAAGACTGCAGATCTATTCAATTGTTTACTCTCATTCACATGGAGTTTCAGTTTCACCAGGAGAGTCAATAAGAAACAAACAGGATGCAAAAACTTCCAGTGTGTTGAACCTTTCTGCCATGCAGAAGACTAAATCATCAACAGACCTTTCCTCCGGGGCCTACAGTATCTACCACTGAGGGGCTCACCATGTAAACCCCAGTTTTACCAAAAGCATCATGTGAAACTGCAGTGTTGATCTACAAACATCACAACTCAATGTTTACAGACAATACTGTAACTTAGCATGCTAGTTGCCAACAGTAAATACATTTCGCGGCATATATGTAAAGCTCGGCCAAGAATATTCAATATGTCGTGTTTATGTTTTTATCTTAGCGTGTATATCTCGAGTGTACATGACAATCATGCTCCGTATTTGTCAATGGCTCAATCCTCACATGCGCAAACAGGCTAGCACGAGAACTCCAGGGCTACACATTAAATCACTTACTGTCATATAATGTCGCTTCTTAAGTTACCCTGTTTCCTATAGCTGTGTCTAGCTTGCTTGTCGTAGCCCCTTGGTTTAATGCTCCATAACTGTCCTTGATGTGGTCACCCATGTATCCAGGGATTGATTCTGTTTTTCTTTGGGACTGAAGTTTTTTTTTTTTGAGGAAGTAAGATGGCCGCTGTTCGTCTGAACTCAGTGACGCACACAGAGGTGATATAGGCCGGTCACCAGCAGGGGGCGCTAGTGTAACTTTTATATAAACTGTAATTTTCACAATATTGTTTAATGGTAGTTAACTCCCATATATATATATATATATATAGTCCTTTACATCTCAGTCACTATTCACTTTCATTGTATGGAAAAAGTGAGTCATTATGAAAGTAGTTAAAGAAAAACATGCAGTTTTGGAACAATATCAGGCATGAGTAAATGACTGAATTTCATTTTTATGTTGAATACATGGAGATAATTACAGAAATAATTTATTTTAATCATGATCAAAATTGTAACATTTTTCTAAGAGTGGAAATTTTTTGGGGAGTAAATTTTTTTTTTTTGAGGAAGTAAGATGGCCGCTGTTCGTCTGAACTCAGTGACGCACACAGAGGTTATATAGGCCGGTCACCAGCAGGGGGCGCTAGTGTAACTTTTATATAAACTGTAATTTTCACAATATTGTTTAATGGTAGTTAACTCCCATATATATATATATATATAGTCCTTTACATCTCAGTCACTATTCACTTTCATTGTATGGAAAAAGTGAGTCATTATGAAAGTAGTTAAAGAAAAACATGCAGTTTTGGAACAATATCAGGCATGAGTAAATGACTGAATTTCATTTTTATGTTGAATACATGGAGATAATTACAGAAATAATTTATTTTAATCATGATCAAAATTGTAACATTTTTCTAAGAGTGGAAATTTGCCTACAGCCAAAGAAAAAATTTAATATCAAGCATCTAACAAGCAAATAGCTACATTTAAATGTCTACAATACAAAAAGTTATATAGAATAGCTACATATAACTACATGCAATGTCACAAGTCATTACAAATAGAAAAGTTTGATTCTAACATACAAGGTATTTAAATATTCAGAAATACAATAATTAATTCACTTATACAACAATTTCATAATAGATATGAATAACAATCCCTTTTGACAAGGCACAATTACCAAACCTGAGATTACAATGTAAATACTTTTCTTCTTTACGATATCTACTTGTTTTTCTGAACAGGCACTATGTTCGTGGGATTGTGTAGGAATTCATAAAGCTGCCTGGCGTTGCTGCTACTGCCCAATATCTCACTGAGCTTTTCCTGACTAAATGTTATAAGATCAGTCAGACAGGAAGCATGTTTTATAAGGCTCTTGAAGTTTTTCACATTGACTCCAGGCATACGGAGCAAGAAGTCGTAAGGGCCGGGGTTGTACAGGTCTGCTGACTCCATCACGGTCTCGGATTCGGCAGTAACGGCCTGAGCTGTGGCAGCGTCGGGCTCCGGGCGGCTGTGTTTGAGCTCCTGAAACAGCTCTGCTGTCATATAGGGAGACGGGCACCAGAGCAGCCTCAGGCGGGGGAAATGGAGGGTGAGGAGGGTCAGTTTGGAGGTGACGTCACTAGCAGAGATCTCCTGACGAAAGTCACTGCGGGCCACCAGGGAGAAAGGCTTTGCGGGGTCAAACTCGATAAGCAGCACGGGACGGCGATAGAATCGAGTCATAGAGAGGCACTGTGTGTAGAGACGCCCACTCTGTAGGGAACCAATGAGGTCGCTGATACTTTTGCGCTCTACGCAGATCTCAGAAGTCAGTATGTAGTCGCCAACCTCTAAGGTGACTGGATCAATGTCGAGACCCCGTTGATGCAGAAGGGAAGGAAGCTCACTGCGAAACTCCCGCATGTCAACTATGATTCGCTGAGGCTCTTTAACCTCTTGACGACCCCCTAATTGAACATACAAACCATTTTTCAGCACATCACATGTTGAACTGACAAAACCATATTTTATGACTAAGTCAGGGTTTACCTGCTTTGCGGGTGCTGGTGGCGGCACTGGCAGGTTCATGACTGCGGACAAGATCTAGGTTGGTGTCTTCCCTACCCTCTCTCTCTTCTGGCACAACCATGCTGGCCTTTTCCCTATTTTAAAAAGAAAAAACAGCTTTTAAGATAAACACGGTCACAAAAAGATGAATGCAACTGAATGAATGCAATGAATGAAATATTGAGCTAACCTTATGAGGTACTCGAATGCTTGTTTCTCTTTGCTCAAGACTGTAAGATACCTCTGTTCTTCTGTCGAGCCTCCATATATAAGAAAATACACACTAAACATAAGGGGGAAAACAATCATGAAAGCTAAATATTTTATATTAAATGTAAATATGGAAAAAATATATTTATATAAATAATTTAAATTGTTTAAATAAAAATATATACTGTAAATGAATACAATACCATTCAAAAGTTTGGGTAAGTATTTTTTTTAAATTAGAAATTAATACTTGCATTAAATTGATCACAGTAAAGACATTCATAACGCTACAAAATATTTGTTTTTAAATAAATGCAGTTTTTTTTAAACTTTCTATTCATCAAAGAATCTTGAGCAAAAAATGTTTCACGGTTTCCACAAAAAAATTAAGTAGCACAACATTCAACATTTTCAACATTGATAATAATAAAAAAAATATTTCTAGAGCACCAAAGCAACATAATAGAATTCTTTTTGAAGGATCATATGACACTGAAAACTGAAGTAATGGCTGCTGAAAGTTAATCTTTGGCATAACAACATTTTGCAATTTAAAATATATTACAATAGAAAACAATTATTTTAAATTGCAATAATATGTCACAATGTTACCTTTTTACTTTATTTTTTATCAAATGAATGCAGCCTTGGCGAGCATAAATTATTTCAAAAGCATTTTAAAAACCTTACCGACCCCAAACTTTTGAGCAGTAGTGAAATTTGAGTTTCTTGAAATATACATTTGCTCCATGCCAATATACACACCGAAGAGGTTTTCCTGGCCTGCTGGCTTTATAAATTTCAAGCTGCCGCACAAAACTGAGTTCTGCATCATACAAAACAACAAACATGGGGTCAACCTCATGCAACACCCGTGTCAAACTGTAGGGGTCACTGCATCCCTTCAGTGGGTGAATGACAGTCAATGGCTCTTTAAGAATGCCATAGTAGTCATCAGAAGAAAGATCAAGAAGAATCTCTTCTACTTCCTCATTCTCTTCAGCCAACCCTCCTTCATCTTCACTGTTCCCAATGAGGTCCTTTTCAGCTCCATCTTCCTGCCTCTGCATCTGAGAGACTCTTGACGGTCTCTCGATCTTTGTTGGTTTTTTTGAGTTGGTTTTGGTTTTCTTCCCTTTGCTCCTAACAGAATCCTTCTTTGCCCAGCCTTTGTCGAGCTTCAGTAGATCAGGCTGAGGATCTTCTTTTCCAACAGTGCGTGAATAAAGGCGATTCAGAAGGTGTTCTGCTCCTTTTTGGATATATTCCTTAAGCTGGGCACATGTTCTGTCATCACTGGCACATATCAACACACGGCCTGGTGTACAGACAGCAAATGTAACTTCATGCTCTGCATATGAATGGTTCATGAAACGCTTTACTGTTAAATGATTTTACCTGGTTCATGCTCAGAGCTGCTGTTTTCTTTCTCAATCTCCTGTAGCACCTCTGTTAGAGCTTCCCACTTTGGGTTTTTCTCAAGCACAAGCTCTCTTTTTGGAGGGGCTAGTTTTATACATAAACACAAAAGAAGATACTAGCATTAGTGTACATTAAAAATGATAAACAAGTATGTAAAGACCTTTTAGAAGAAACACTACACATCAAACATATTTTACCCAGGGCACTTTGTTTCTGATCAGTCTCTCCAACTTTCAGTTTCTTCTTTGACTCCTGAATGCGATACACGCGGCTGCGAGCATTTACAAACATTGATGTGCTTGAGTCCAAGAATAACCAGCCTGATTCAGAACAGGAAAAAAAGAATCAGGTGACTTTTACTGACTATAGTTTGCGCCATCACTGAAGAGTTCAAATAGAGCAACAGATCAGTACCTGAATTACTACCGAAGCTTTTCTGGCTGGTTCTCAAAGACTCCAGCAGATTGAGGAAGGTGACACAGTCGTATTGAGTGAGGTAGAGAAGAAGGGTTCTTAAAATCTTCAGGTCGTGAACGAGAGATTTGGTCCTGGACCCCAGCTGATGCCACAGTGGGTCAAGATAATGACGAATTGTCTACATATGGAAAAACATTGTCAGCAACTCACAATTTAATCATGATAAGCAACTCGCGTTTTATTTTTGTGTGTGATATGCAATTATTTCATTTATCTTTCTTTTTTGTTTTATTTTCTCATTATTTTTTAAATTGTTTTGAAATAATTGTCTATTTATATTTGCCTCAGCAATACAGCACTTTTTAAAATAAATGTATTTATTTATTTATAACCATTATTTACTATAATTATAATTTTGAATATGTATTTATAACTATTATGGAATTATTATGATTACTGCATTTAAAAAAAATATTTAAAATTAGTTTTTGTGTAATTGTGAATTTTTTTTTATGCAAATCAGTGCTATCAACAACACTATGAATAAGTGGAAGTGCCCGTGGTGTTATTTTCATAAAAAAACTAATAAAACTATTAAAATAAATACATTTATTTAAGATTATTATAATGTTTATTTAAAACCAATAGAAATAACCATGGTTATACTTCCTGTCTGACATAGTTATCAAAATTTAGGTCAGAGTAAAAATGAAACAAAAATAAGTAGATTAAATTATGAAATATGAAATGCATTATTATTATTATTAATTTGTTTTTTATTGGTATAATGATTTTCCCCCATATACAGTATAATCAACAGCACTATGATCATTTCTCACTTTCTCAAAGGAAGTGCCCAGGCTGTTCTCCAGAGAGAGGTCTTCTGCTTCCAGAGTGGGATTGTAGCGCTTCAGCTCTTTCAAGCAGGCGTTCATGATGTCCAGAATAGAGCTCTGAATGGCTCTCATCGCTGGAGTCTGAGACACATGCAGCTCCACCACATCCGGCTTGTGTTTGTCCAACGTTGTGTTTACTGATGCTTGAAATCTAGCAGATTTGCAAATACACTTGATGTACACACAACATTCACCGACAAAAATCACAAATACTCAAAGTAATATCTATGGAAAAAAACAAGTGTCATACCTTGGCCAAAGAAAGAGCTTCTTCACAAACAGGTTTCTCATGACACGCTCGACTTTACAGAAGCCAGAAGAGAAGGATGTGGCTTTGTCCGTAAAGGCCTTGATGAACCCGGTCTTGTTTTTCTGCCGATAAAGTCTCAGAATGAAAGCCTCCTGACAAGACTCAATGATCTTATGCGCACGATACACCAGGATTCCTGTACAAATATGCAGTAATACAATTTAGTCCAGCAACACATTATTGAAAACCTTCTGTATGGCTCAGTTGTAACGGACACAGCTGTGTTTTCCCAGCAGCCTTCCTCTGACCTGTTACGAGGTGAGCAGGAATTCTGTCCGTAAGGAAGTCCACCACTAGGATGCGGCTAGTCACAAAGAGAACTCCTCCTTTAGTGTACACATCATATCTTTCATTACTATGCACATCACTGGTCACAGTCTGTGGAAGATGGCTCACCCCTTCAGCACGGAGCTGCTCTGTAAAATACTCCTTCAACAGGCACACATATTCATCACAACTTTCATCATTATTACTGAATCACTTTAACCCTATAAAGCCTAATTTATCATATTTCTAAAAATTCCGGTAATTGTACACATCTTTTTGCTGTACTTTTTTTTTTTAAGATGTAAAAAAATATTTTTATGTTGTTTATAATACTTAAAGATAAACATTTACTAGACTGAAGCAAGCAACTTTTTTTACTTGATTATCCATAAATTATTTTAGAAAAATCATGTTAAAATATAAGTATCAAATATGCTTTTGAGGAATATTTATTTGTACATCTCTGAATCACCATTGTATTTAATTATGTTTTGTCCCCCACAATTAAAACTACAGAGCTCTGACCAAAAAACTAAGCATTTAAAAGGGGTCATATGATGCGATTTCAAGTTTTCCTTTCTCTTTGGAGTGTTACAAGCTGATTGTGCATAGATAAGATCCCTGAAGTTGCAAAGACTAAAGTCTCAAAACCAAAGAGATATTCTTTATCAAAGTTAAGACTCTGCCACGCCCCCCTAAAACGCAATCTGGCGCTTCTGAATCAGCTACTGTTTTGTTATTGGTTTAAGTATTTGCTATTGACTGTTCAAATGCAGAGTTTTGCGCATCTTTGTGTGTGTGTGTGTGTGTGTGTGTGTGTGTGTGTGTGAGAGAGAGAGAGTCTAAGTTCTAAGACAGGGAGTCAGCTGTCTTAACCGTGGCTTGTGTACTGCAAACACATACCAGCTTCATCACTGTGTCTGTCACGCGACTCTTCTTCCCCTTTCAGGCTCTGTCTTTACAGTTTATTTTGAAAGATGAAGCTCGTGATTATGGTAAGGGGCGTTACATTTCCGACGAGTGCTTGCGGTGTTCGGTTTTTTGAACATTAAAGCATGTCAACATATTCTGTTACACCAAATAATGATCTTTAAAAAAGCATCATATGACCCCTTTAATATCATCTTACATAATATAAAGACATATTATTGGGAGATTTAGAGTGACAAATGATATTTACATGCATTCTATGTAAGTAGAAAGCTATACTGTTATAACAATCTCATTGATTCACATTACAAGCTATCAAAATCGCACTCTACCTTTCGGCTTGATAAATAACATCTTCACCAAATTGCAAATTTAGTTCTCAGGCTGCAGCTTTAAATAAATCTTGGTGTTTTTTTCTCCTCAAATGTGAGTTTCATATTCTCACTTCTCATATAAATATTTTGGCTACAGGTTCAATAAACTTCCATTTCAAAAGATTTTATTTAATTTTTTTTATTTACATGTCAGGCTTTAGAGGCTTAAGCATGGTGTAGTAGATGTTGTAACTTTTATAACATTTCATTCAAGTTTACAACCTTTTGTATCACTTTTTAGGTCCTTTGCAGTTCACACAAGAACATATACAAGCATGCCTGCACATTTTGTATGTCTCCCTAATCAGACACACCCAATTTAGTTCTTGCAGTCTCTACTAATGAGCTGATGAGTGGAATCAGGTGTGTTAGATAAGGGAGACATACAAAAGACGCAGGGCAGGGGGGCCTCCAAGACAGGTTTGGGAACTTGATTTGCCATGTCAACGAACGCTATCCTCTCTTATAACGGGATAAATCAGCCTGACCCACCTGTTCAGGAGTGGTTGTGTTTAATAAGAGCACCAAACTGCCCTCCTCTGAACACACTCTCAGGAAGTGTAAGAGAATGCGGTCGACCCCGAGCCCTTCAGCTGTGATCAACAGTCCGTCTGTGCTGAACAGACTCAGAAACATCTCCGTCTCATACTCCAGCAGCGGGCTCGCCATCTTCCTCATCGACTGATTAAAATAATGATCTAGATTTTAAGTACTGAAATACTGATTCATTGTGTCTGGTTTGCTGAATGATATGAATAAGTTATGTAGTCTTTCAGTTCTACTGCCTTTTATCAGGCCGAACCGAGGAATAACCCAACTATTTAATGTGTATATGTTGCCGGTAGTGCACACACAAAACACAAGTGAGTAAAACTAAATATTATTTCATAACGCTTCATATTTCACAAGTTTTACTCGCCTTCGTTTCTGTTTCAAAAAGGCGTATTATTGAGTCACGTGGTGTCGCGGTGTTTAGAACGTTAATTCAACTCGGCGCCGCCTGCTGCACTGGAGGAACAACACCAAAGTCCAAGCCGCACTTTCGTTCAGGCCATTCAAAACGGAGAGTGTAGAAAGTGTTGTATGAAGAGAAACACTACTCCCACATCTAAATTACTGTGATGCGTGGAAGCATATTATCGCCTCAGAAGAGAAAATTACGCTTTGGGAAAACATAATTATGGCATAAAAAGCCATTAAAAATGTCTAAATTATAAAATAGTCCTCATTATGACTTTAAGACGGAGATCGAAATTATGACATACCAAGTCATAATTACGAGATTTTTCTTTTTTTATTATTATTATTAATTTTCTTTTTTCATCCAGCCAATTGTCCGGATTTTTTTATAATAAGCATTTACTGTGTCTCTACATGCTTCAGCTTGAATCTATCAAGTAAACAGTAGCATTAGCACAGACCCTATACTAGTATTAGTGTGTTCAGTTTGTGTGCTGTATTGTACGTTGTTCTGTGTATTGCTCATTTTGTATAGCCTATTGCATAGTACATTGCACACGGTAACAGACTCATATTACACCTACACACTTGCACATTCACACATTCTCATGTCCCAATGCTGAACATAAAGCATTTATCGCAAACCTATTCTATTCTGTGCAGAAGGCTGCAGAAACCATGAATCACTATGAGTGGGTGCATTGCTACTTAGTGGCCTTGAGAGAGCAGTAGAGCACTTCTGTGTGGAGTGCTGCTGAACGAGTGTTTATCCCAGCTTAAGTGGGGCATGCTTAAAAATAAATAGGAAATGGATTTAAAGAGCTATTACGACGAATATAACATGTACAAGGATGCTTTTTATGCTTAATCTTTTTTTTTGGGGGGGGGGGGGGTAGTGAAAATACAGAGAAAAACATTTTCACATTGTTATCAACACAATTACACAAAATATTTGGCAAATACACAAAATCTATGAAAACAGATGAATTAATGGGAAACTCACCGTATCAAACTGCTACAGTTGTTTTCAACATTTCATGCCTCTAGGACACGTTTATGAATGTGATATGTTATATCTGCTATATGACACTGCTGTTTAAAACCAAACCACTCTTTGCACAGTATATTATCCACTCTTTAGATGTAAAGGTGTTACAGCACTTTAGCTTTCAATATAGACACCTTGTCAAGATAGAGTGAAATAGTGGATTCCAGGTCTGCATCACTCAAGGTCATGTTCAGTAATCTTAAGTGCATTCTTCTGTCTCTCTGATGCTTTCATTATTTATTTTGTTTATTTGCTGTTTGCTAAAATGAATAGAAAGGGGAAAACATGTACAGAGTGTACAGACTGTATCTCAGGAAGCCCTTAACTCATCAAGTGCTCTGGTTTCTTGTTTGAAATTAAGCACAAGTTACCTCAAATAACATGAAAGAGCACCACTTGTTCATTCGTGAAATCTATGAAAACAGATGAATTAATTGGAAACTCACCGTATCAAACAGCTACAGTTGTTTTCAACATTTCATGCCTCTAGGACACGTTTATGAATGTGATATGTATAACTGCTATATGACACTGCTGTTTAAAACCAAACCACTCTTTGCACAGTATATTATCCACTCTTTAGATGTAACGGTGTTACAGCACTTTAGCTTTCAATATAGACACCTTGTCAAGATAGAGTGAAATAGTGGATTCCAGGTCTGCATCACTCAAGGTCATGTTCAGTTAAGTGCATTCTTCTGTCTCTCTGATGCTTTCATTATTTATTTTGTTTATTTGCTGTTTGCTAAAATGAATAGAAAGGGGAAAACATGTACAGAGTGTACAGACTGTATCTCAGGAAGCCCTTAACTCATCAAGTGCTCTGGTTTCTTGTTTGAAATTAAGCACAAGTTACCTCAAATAACATGAAAGAGCACCACTTGTTCATTCGTTGTATTGGAGTGGCAGAAAGAAAAAATAAAATAAAATAAAGAGAACTGCTGTTCAGAGAGCTTGTTTTGTTTTTTGAGGTCACCGACTATGCACTTGAGGAGAGGAAGCCCTAATGGTGGAAGTAAATGAAAGCAGGATGAACCTTTTATTCCGTCTGGTACGAAGTTTAATATGAGCCTTTCTCAAACATCACCATGTCAGGAAGGATGAGGTTAGGGGGAGATCTAGAGGAAGCAAACAAACACTCGTCCCAAGCAGTAGTGGAGCATTGCAGTGACTGGGCATGTCAAGAAGCATATGAGATTAATCAAGGCAGGAAAAGGCGCCGGCTCAGAGAGCAGCTGGATTTTAGCAGTCTTTTCAAAGGGTGACAGGAGGTGCGCTGCGTAAACAGCATTATGTCAATGACTCATTAAAACAAGTCCAAATGTTCAGTTCACTGTAAACGGCTCCTGCTCTGCCTCTTTAACTCTGTGAAGCCTAACATATGGAATAATAGTAGTCAGAAAAATTTACATTTTTAAAATGGAACACATTACTGAGCATTTAGACAAAATATACATATTATTTTAGTAAGTTTTAGCTTTGACTTGCTAAAAAAAAAGTATAAATTAATCAGATGACAAAAGGCATGGTTGAGTACAACAGGCTTTTCAGGCTATCATGTTGATCATTTTGAGGCCTTAGAAATTTGCGTATCAAATATGATACATAGGCTTTATAAGGTGAAGTGATCCTTCATTCTGTCATCATTTACTCATGTCATTCCAAACCTGTAATACTTTCTTTCCTCTGAGAAACAAATCAGATTATATTTTGAAGAATGTTTTAAATGTAACATTGAATCCCTTTGAATTTCATTGTAAGGACATTTTCAAAACATCTTCATACAAAGGTTTGGAATGACATCAGGTTGTGTAAATTATGACAGACTTTTCATTTTTGGGTGAAGTTTCACTTTAAGTGCTCGGGTGTGCAGCCACGTGCTGGGAGAGTGGGGTTTTGGAGAAATTGTGAGTTAGTTGAAGAGATACAGCACCTTTAAGGCAGAGCCTACCACAAATTGGATTAAAGTCACCAAGGTACATGACTAACACTGCAGGATATTTGGTTTGCAAACACCAAATGAAGTTACAGTGAGAACAGTGTGAGCCTGATGAAGTAAACTCAAAAACCACTGAGGGAACATTCTTGTGGGTATTTAAAGCTTCAAGGATACAAAATAAACAGTCTAGTTACATGATAAATGATCTATCAGTAATACAGAGTGTTTTGGGAAAATCACAGTTGCGACTTCACTGCTGTTGTGAGTCACCAGAGAAAATGCATTTCAACAGAACAAATAACACAAACTACTTTGCGGCTGAAAGTGGAAACACATTTCATATTTTACGAAATCACTATGGCTGCTCCGTTTGATCAGACAGTTTTTGTGCCAATGAATTTAAAAATGGAGCTCTTAGTGTTCAAACCAAACTGCAGTGTGGCTGATAAGTCTAGAGGCGCTTTTAAAAATATTACCCCATTTTGCAATTCCCTTTAATCCAAATATTAATATCATGTGTAATAATCTAATTGAAGCAGAGGATGAAAATCAAGCCTGCCCAGTTGTGAGAAAATGTGGTGACAGATTATCCGCATTAACATTCTTACTGGATTTTAAAAGAACCAGTAAGAAAGGGATTAATGTTCACGTACAATGTAGAATATAGAAACCTTCTGCATGAATAACACAAGTCATTTCTTTGTTAAAAAAAAGAGTTGAAATTCCAATTAAAGAAACAAAATTAATCAGAGAGCTCAGAGGCATAAACAAGGCAAGGTCGTATGTAAGGCTACACGTTCCACGGCATTATGTATGAGAAGCACGTTTTGCAGTGATTGAACATCTCAATCCATCTAAAATGAATAGGGTTTTATAGTCTTATTTAGACAGGTATTTATAGGCCAAGTCATTTTGCAATGCCAATGAGGCATCTTAATGATGTAGTGTGTGTCTGTGTCTCTTTGCTAATGTGCCCTCCATCTCACTGCATACTGAAAATGACTCTATTACAGTCCAACTCCACTAAAATAGCTTGCGCAGATGGGCAGACTGTACAGCAATCTGTCAAAGTCTGTGTGAGGGTTGACTGACAACCTGAAGTGTTGGCTTGTGGAAAGTTCTTGCTTCAGAAACTTTTGGACCCTTTATTTATTTATTTTGAAAAGAGGGAATTTTAAGGGTTGGTTAGCTGAATGGGAATGCTCATGGATGGCTTTCGCCAGATTTTAAGCCGCCTTTTTATTATCTCCGACATTTGCATACAGTTGTCACATTTCGCCCTTTAGTGGCAAGAATTGAATACTGAGTGGCATACATCTTAGATCCAATAACTGTCAACTTTGTCTGGTTTTGCGCTGCCACCACAAACGCCCCATTTCCACTGCAGGAACTTTCCCCAGGAACTAGGGACTTTGGGCTGGTACTTGGTGTGTTTCCACCGCAGGAACCAGGATCTAAATAAAGTTCCGGGTAAAAAACTGCCCCTCCGTCCCTGCTCGCAAGGTAGTACTTTTTCAAAGGTCCGGAACTTTCGGGGGCGGGACTTGGGTGCTAAACATGCTGATTGGTTGAGCTCACGCAGCATTGTGATTTCAACCATCATTTATTCTGATAATTTTGAAAATATGACTGTTTTTGTGTCATGAAATGTAGTTTTAAAAGTATTTCAGGCGAGAATGTAGTTGTTTAAAACTCAAATCTGCGGTTTATTTATAAAGACAGCGCCTATTTAAAAATGTGTTTCGCCGATTTCGGAGACGATCAGCTCCATGCAATAAGCGGGCGCTCAGTGCTCATGTTTCCCGACAAGAGCAGCCTCAACTCGGCTAGTTTTTCTGACATTTGCCGCTGACTCTGATGTCACTTTAGTGGTTAAACAGAAAATATAATTCATTTTGGGTAAATCTAACAGGTAATCTTTGGTCTTTATTCAATTAATCTATTAATATGTTAAAATGAAAATAAAAAGAGGCAATACTGTTTGATATAATATTTCGTTTCATTGTAATGTAGGCTATATACACATTTGCCTGAGCTACATTTCAGCGGCTATTAATATGTTTAAATGAAAACGAAAACGAAAGGAGGCAGTGCATGGTGTTTGGTATCATATTTCGTCTTATTGTAAATATACAGTGAGGAAAATTGCAGTAGCCAAGGCGAGCTGACTGACTTATCAAGTACTTTGCTGTTTGCAGAATTACCAGACATAACACTCCCGAGTCGAACTCGCAAAGTCTGAACTACCGAGGATGCAAGGCCGAAATTTGCGTACTTTGTATTGAGAAACGCGTGCAGACCTATGTCACCAGACTATTTGCCTATTCGTCATGGTACTTTAGACTGCGATGGAAACGCAGACAGCAACAGGTCTGGGGGAAAAATAGCTCCTGGGACAAATTGTTCCAGGTAATTTCGGTGGAAAAGCGGTAAAGTTTCAAATAAATGATTAGCAGAACTGTTGTTGCAACACATGGTGGTGTGTTGAAAAACCAGCATTTTTCAATGAAACAGTTGAGTGAATAATCTAGCGGCTCACACATATTACTCATTAGTGACTCACTTTATCCCTACAGTCTTAATAGAAAAAAAATTAACAAAACTGTCCCTGGGTCGGTATCCTTTCAAAAGGTACTAATATGTATAAGTTCGGGGTAAATAAGGTACAAAGATGTACCTAGTAGCTTTTGTACCTTAGAGTACCATGCCAGTGACACTATTGTACCTTTTTTCTGAGATTGTAAATGAATTAGCATTTTTGAATAAATCTGTGAATGATTCAGTGATTTGCTCATAAAGACAGTCTTGAATAAATTAATTAGTTGAATGACTCACTCATAAAGACATTGACTTGCCACCACCTACTGCCTTGTAGATGTAACCTGCAGAAAAAGTCACAGAAAAATACCCCATCACAGATTTACTCAAATTGATTCATTTAATTTTAAATTAAATTCTTCCTATGAATCTGACTGGTCTAGCAGAATGGAATTAACTGTTGAATAAGTGATAGTTTACACTAAGATAAAGCCAGTTTTGGCCGTTCGGTAGGTGATTATTATTGGTGGTTTATATGTCAGGCTGTTGATGCCCTGTGATTTACTCACGTGTAGGAGTTCATTCTGGTGTGTGAAGAAAACCAACCTGCTAAATGTCAAATGTCCTCCTGTTCCAAGGCTGAATTCATCTACATGCCCTGCTGCCTGTCAGTGTGAGAATCAACCGGGATGGGCATGAAAAACTGTGCTTTACAAACTGACCAATGGCCTAATAATTTCTATAAGAAACCTGAATTTCTATAACAGAAACCCGTGCATCTCTTTACAGCTGACTTACTGTGACATACCCAAATTATCAATGTAAGAACAGAGGCCATTACTACGGTGTAGTCACTGACCTGGACAAATCGTATTATGTTGTACATCCTTGAGTACTGCATGCTATCTTAGAGTGACATGCTGATTACTTGCCCTCTGGCTTGAGATCAAAACAAAAAGCACAGGAAGATGCTTTCAATATACATGAGCTGCTGCAGGAAGAAGCTGGAGAGACAATAAGGGACATCTTATGTCTAGGTTCACTGAGTCAGTCAGGTTAGTGCAGTGAGCTCCTAGCAATGGGAAAGATTGTTTTGTGTTAAGGATGAAAAATCGGTGTGGTATTT
>NW_015505669.1:132855-133334 GCF_001515645.1 Sinocyclocheilus grahami
AAAAAGTGAACAGCACATTCCAGGGCCCAGTTTATGGCAGGCCCCTCTCTGACCACAACAGTGGACAAAGGTTTGGTACATTGTATTAGATCTGGACCTCTGGTACCAAGCCCGGGAAGGACAGGACGTCTCATTGGTCAAAATGCAGTTTCTGCCCTTCACCCACCTGGAGACTGATTCTTTTGATGATCTTTTTTCATCATGTTTGGACTTAATGCGTTCGTAATATTGCCAAAGGTATTGTGGTTGTGGTTTGGTAGTTTAGTGACATTTTTCTAACTTTGTGTTTGAATTATGCAAATAAGTTCCACAGGAGGAAAGAAGAGTGGGCCACACCATGTTCCCCCACATTTAGATGGAAACAGCCAATCACAGCACGGAAATGGAGAAGCGCCAAATCACAATCTCCTCCTCATCGGAAAGGGATAAAGGTACCCTTCCAAAAGACACTACTTGTTCTGAGTCTCAGTCCTGTAAGC
>NW_015505669.1:135621-136142 GCF_001515645.1 Sinocyclocheilus grahami
AAAAAAACTCTGTGCGTACCCTCGGAAGAAATCCTGCAGGCGCCCTTGCATCCAGTGAGACACTAACAGATACATTCAACATTCTGAGTCTCCGGCCTGTGAAGGTGACACCATAACAGATACGTTCAGGTTCTGAGTCTCTGGCCTGTGAGGGAGAGACGCCAACAGACCACACCCTGAGTCTCCAGCTTTTGAAGCAGCAACAGATACAACCACGTTCTGAGCCTCCAGCCTGCGAGAAAAGAGATACTCTACGTTCAGAGTCTTCTTCCAGCGAGACAACAACAGATGCAGCATGACTTGAGTCTCCATCCTAGAGAGACAAAGCGGATTGACCAACTTCTGAGTCTCTAGACAGAGAGGCACAAGACATACAGACATTTGCAACAAGGTTAAGCTCCGGCGAGCAAACCTCCACTTCAAGGTACTTTCATCTGCGTGTTCCAGGACCTTCTGCACCTAATCCAGGGCCACGCCTGTGTTCCAGATTTTAGGACCCTTTGGTGCTCCAGGAGATCAGC
>NW_015505669.1:137126-138440 GCF_001515645.1 Sinocyclocheilus grahami
GAGCAAGGAGTGAACTCATCAAACTGTCATCCAAAATGTTCAGCATTATTAAACTACCATTGTACCCTAGCATCCCCTCACTCCATTAGTATGATTTAACTTCAGTGATTTAACTTCAGTGTTTAAGGAATTCTCAGACGCATTTGCATGATTAAAGTATGGAGACAGATGATGTGAGTATCAAAGATCAAAAGAGCCACTGGTTCTAATTTTTTATGCTTACTAATGTTTTCCGAATGTAAGGCTCTTTTCGTTCCTGTAAAAAACACACCTGAAAGCTCTAAATGTACAAACAACGGCTCAGTTTCTAGAATGAACGCTGAATATGAAGATACAATCACATGTTTAGTGACCTGGAGGTGGATTCAAACCAACAATTTCTTCAGGTCTTCGTCCATTCCTCTTTCGGTCAATTGGTCCAGACTATGGTAGCGATGGATAATGTCATCTTCAGTAACTATTACCACTCGCACGCCATGAAAGTCATCTCCCAGCTGACAACCAACAGCGGAGCTCACCACCATATCCAGCCCATCATAGCAGCCCCCTGCATTTCTGTGGTAGTGCCCGGAGAACACAGCTTTCACCCCTGAAATGAGAGACATATAGTTAAAGTCTAGTAAAAAATAAAATGTTTCTACAGTTAAATCACACAAAATAGTAAATTCATGATCACATCAGTCTCAGTTTCATGCCTACAGATGCACACAGTCCATTTGATGACCAGATACATATTAATGCATCTGATGCATTATGCTTACAAAACCGGAGGGTACCTGTTCGGTCTTTAGATAAAAGTGAATAAATCTAAATCTTTTTTTTTTTAAAGTCTACCTAGAAACTAAGGTGTACTTACCAGGTTGATACAGGGTCTTTTTGAGGTTGAAATAATCACTGGATTTGCCAACTTTTGAAAGGTTAGTGACATAAAATCACTGAAAGAAATGTAAAGTTTTATTTGAGGTACTTAAGTAAACTACATATCCATTTTTACTTTATTTTCTGAGTTTATCTGTGTACTTGTTTCTTTTGGATGGGTAGAAATGCATTTCACAATGCATTCTGTTTCTTTTCTCTCTCCAGGTCTTGTGTGTGTCAAATGTGAAGAGAATTTTTAAAATAAATCATTTAAAACAAATCATAACAAACATTTCTCTTCAATGCAGACCTAACATGTTTTTTGAGAACAAAATGTTCCAACACTTTAATTAGTGTGTTTCAATAATTGATGCATATGGACAAGACTGCTATACGTCTGTTGCTGGACTGCACATACAGTGGGGAAAAAAAGTATTTAGTCAGTCACCAATTGTG
>NW_015505669.1:139753-140421 GCF_001515645.1 Sinocyclocheilus grahami
AATTGGTGGCTGACTAAATACTTTTTTGCCCCACTGTATAAGAAAAAATTATGCAATGAGTAAGCATGTTGCCTTTGTCATGTACCTATTCTATAAAACTGTTGTATACTTTTTGCTGGAGGGATTCTCTGTGATTGGAATGAGGTCCGTTGGCTGTAATTAAAGCATATTCAAAGGCATCATCTGGAGTCTGTCTGGTTACTGCTGTGCAGTAGGTGTAGTGGATCACTAGAGATCTAAGCCCCAAGTGATAGTGTTCATAGGGGCCGAGACATCGTCTGACTCCGAGTGAGACTCTTAGGCATTGGGTACAGTAGCTGTAATTCTTAACTCAATTGTCTAAGGCCTGGTTCTCCCGTGCAGTCAGAGCTATTGCGATGCAGTCAGAGACACCTGATGATAATTTTTGGCGTTGGGAGACACCCAGTTTAACTTAAGTCAGGTGCGTATGGGAATTTCTACCACACAAATAATTTTTAAAGCCCTTTCTTCCACACATCATTTATTGTGACAGTCTATTTTAGAAAATCCACCCTTAAATGGCAATTAAAAACAAAACCAACATAGGTTACACTTCTGACAAGTTTAGGACCAGTAAGATTTTTTAAAGAAATTAATAATTTTTAATTAATATTCATTAATAATTTAATTATTAATGAATATTAATT
>NW_015505669.1:140431-160948 GCF_001515645.1 Sinocyclocheilus grahami
GAGGGTACCTGTTCGGTCTTTAGATAAAAGTGAATAAATCTAAATGCAACTTTTTTTTTTTTTTTTTAAATTATTAATTAATATTCATTAATAATTTAATTATTAATGAATATTAATTTAAAATTATTAATTAATATTCATTAATAATTTAATTATTAATGAATATTAATTACAAATTATTAATTAATATTCATTAATAATTTAATTATTAATGAATATTAATTAATAATTATTCATTAATAATTAAATTACTAATATTCAGCAAGGATGCATTAAATTGCAGTAAAGACATTTATAATGTTACAAAATATTTCTACTTAAAAAAAAATCTGTTCCTTTTAATCTTTCGATTCACCATGGAATCCTGGAAAAAAAAAAGTTATATCACAGTTTCAAAAATATTAATATTATTCAAAAAGTAGCACAATAGTTTTCAACACTGATTATTAGGAAAAAATGTTTATTGAGCATCATATCAGCATATTACAATATTTTCTGAAGGATCGTGTAACTCTGGAAGCTGAAGTAATGGCTGCATGAGCTGCAATGTGGACCACATTATGCACACGACTATAATCAAACCAACATTATGAGGCTATGAGCTCAACACTGCCACTGAATCATCTGCATTTCCTGTCTGATTGACTATGTCTCCACGCTGGTAGAACTGACTGCAAAACCACATGGGCATGGGGAGGTCGCTTCGGATTCAGTTTGCCCCTCAATCTGCATAACATTGTGAAGATTCTCATCTCTCCTCTGCAGCAGTGGCCGAGTGTCTGCCATTTAGGGGTTTAAAGCAATGGACCGAATGCAGAATCACTATAGTTCATCAAACAAGTCACCCAGAGTGAGAGACGCAAATGAGCTCTCTTTTGTGAGGGACATGAGGCTGAAGGTGGCTCTTCCACAGTTCAGCCGAGGTTTCTTTTCTGAAGAGAATTCTGAAAAGGTGGTACCCCCATACCAAGCTAATAGATGCATTTGGAAACAGGAAACAACATTTCACATGAATTTTTCATTCAGAGGGCGCAAAGGTGCCAAAAACCACAGGGATGATGGCAAGACAGGAGGAGATGGCATGCCAAAATACACAAAAGAAGAAGAATAAGAAAGGAGAAAATTATTATGACAGAACACAATGTTGAGAGGTATAATTACATATTGCTGCTTGCTGTCAGAGTTCATCTAAATTTCACAAGTTGCTTTTGTTCCACATGCACATAATAGCTTTCATGCTCTGTTGGACACTGCTAATGAAACCACACAAACAAACACAATTACAAATACCTTGACACTTGGAGACTTGGACAATGCAGCACATAAAGCAGAAATCTTTCCAAAAACAATTAAAACAACGGGAACAAAACATTAGAATGAATTATAATTGCATGTACATTTCTTAAATCGGAAGATTATGCACATTTCAAGCATCTTTCACATATCATAACCTCTAATACACTCGGTGGAAACAAGCAACAGAAACATGACGGGAAAAAGAGGGTGTCCAATTATCTGGAGAATTCGGATGTGAAAATGAGGAGGGGGAAGAAAAATCAAGGCACTTCTTAAACAAGTCATTTACTCTAAGGACATCCTCTCTACAGCACTACCGGATAAAATAATTAGGCATGCAATACTGTTAATGACTGCACACATCGACTGTAACTACACATCAGCCTGAAACCTGCTACAAAATAGGGGGCACTTTCCACAAATCTGCACAAAACAGCCCTGAAACTATTAAAAAACGATTTGTTTGTGTTGTTTTCTATGAACGGTCTGCAAAAGTAGGTGCTTAACATTTAGAAAACGTGAATTAATTTACCGGTAATATCAGTTTAACAGATTATGTCAAAATGTGACACTGTTGCACTATGCTAATTGATGGATAAAGTCAAGAAGATCAAGACCCATTTCAAGGTATAGGTCAAGATAGGTGGAATAAGGCGTGGGCGATAAAACGGTATCGATATTTATCGACGGTACACCTTCTTCGATAATGATATAAAAAATGTTTGATATAGCGCATGATATAGGCACGTACTATATGAGTGACGCAGACAGCACACACAAACACGAACATGAGTGTTGTGCCTGCCTGTGATGAGGAGATTGTGAATAAAAAAATGAATATTAGTCGAATTTAAAATAAACATTTGCATTTGAATGCAAAAATGCTACAATCGAATGTTTAGGTGTGCGTCAGGGAGCATCATCAGTGGCGCGCGAGATGCGGTGATGATGATGTAAGTGACGTTGTAGTTTAATGTTTTGTTAGTCTAGCCCACGAGACGCGCTGCTGCGGTTTTATTCATTCAAAATATTAGAGAAATATAGTAGCTCAATGCATAGACGATCTTGATTAGGTTAAAACCGAAACCAATTTTTTGTTTTGTTTGGAGATTGTTTTGCATTGTATGCCATAAAAATTTATGCATTTTTGCGACAGTGTCTCAGCATGCTTGCTGTCACTTCTTTTCTTGGTTGTGATTTTTGGCTGTGAACATATCAGTGTGTCCATACTCCCACCAGTTCTGTTATCAGGCTGATTAATAAGCTGTGATCTCTTAACAACAAACAGTGCTGTGATGGATTTAGTTGTGGAGATTTGTTGTAATGTCAGAAGTTTCTGCATGTTTATAAGAAGATATCCATCTAAAGATGATCAAAACCTGCTGGAAATTTTGTGATTCTACACTAACGCCAACAGCAGTACTATGAACAGAATGGCAGCACCCTTCTGTACTGCTTCCAGAGTAAATTCCTCCTGAACTTTGTCCACTGCTTGCAGTGACTTATTACCATCTCATGAATTCCTTTTATTTCACATCTTGTAGATACATTTGACAAAATCTCATTTATCTGCCTGTTAATTAATGAGCTCATTACTGCAAGAAGAGTAGTATCTAGGGATCAACATGCCTTTTAGCTGAGAGAGGTGAAATTTGCTGAGAATGTGAGAGAACAGTACATACTAAAAATAAACAAACATACCCAGCCAAGCCTCTCGTAAAGGATATCTGATAACAATGGGCACTCCATCACAATGTAACCTCCACAGAACACACTATTCTTCAATGTCTGCCTGAAACAACACGCTTGCCAGCTTACCTACAATTCTCAGCAGATGACAAGCATTCTGTTGATTAACCAAATCTCACTCTCATTTCTACTGGCGTATGCTGAATGACCTTAAGACAGTTGAAATAGCAGAGGAAACACTTGGCTTATCACTGCTAGCTAACACACTACAAGATAGCACCACTGGCAGTGTGAGAAACATTTTTGCATTATAATACAATGCAATGGAGGGCTCAAAAACACAAGTTGCCTTTTAAGATAGCACAAGCTCTCTTTCTACTTGTATGTTTAGTGCTGTTGTCAAGAGTACATTTACCAATAAGATGCATTCAAGGGTTTTTACAAAGCACACAAACATTTAAACTTCTCTTAACCACCTTCAGTGTTGAAATTACAGCCTTATAAAAGATGCCATTAGGATAGACTTAAAAGTAAAACAAAAAAATGTCTCATGGGTTTCTTCTGTGCATATGAGTGAAAAAAATGCATCCCAAGTATTCAGGTGTTCAATATACCCTATAATCATACCCAAATATATCTGATTTAGGGAGAAAAAATGTGCAATGTATTTATACAGTGAGAAAAACTTAAACAGATATAAGTTCTACTCTCTTATTGGTAGCTGTAAACATAACCAGATTAGTCAAAAAAACGATTTAAAAACGAACATGCAAGAGGCTGAGGATGGGCAGAACCTTGTGAAAGACAGGCATTTCAATTGATCTTTCACTAAGCTCTGCCCACCTTGGTAACTGTTGCTAATGCAGACAAGTTTTACAGAACGTCCAATAGGATTGCATTGGAGATTTTGAGGAACAGCCTGATATAAATAAAGCATGCTCATAATGTCTGATGATAGGATATCATCCTTAAAAGAATCTTGTTAAATTACGAAGAAACTTGACTAAAAACTGCAAATCAGAATCAAGACAAACACTTTAAATGAAAAAAAAAGTCTCATTTAAAAGTGATTACTATTGACGACTTCATCTTGGAGCAAATGTAGGTACATGCTTATCCAGTAATTAGGGCAGTAATTAATGTATGAGTATATTATCTATAGATACCTAGCCATACTATTGTAGTAGATATTTTTCATAACCGTTTAAAACTACCCAAACAAACAGATTGTTTACAGAATTA
Organism: Sinocyclocheilus grahami; assembly: GCF_001515645.1. NCBI lineage: Eukaryota > Metazoa > Chordata > Actinopteri > Cypriniformes > Cyprinidae > Sinocyclocheilus > Sinocyclocheilus grahami. The sequence goes on from NW_015505669.1 coordinate 144,659, forward strand.
CATTAGAAAATAAAAAAGCCAGATAGTAAAAAATATCTAATGTAGGACTGGTCAGTAATTTTTTTTAAAGAAGGACTTAGCGAAGGGACAATTCTGGGGGATATTGTGGGGCTTTTCATTCACTCATGTTCCAGGATCTACAAAAAACAAGACCAGTTCAGTCCACACTGTTTCCCAACCCTGCTGCTACACAATAATTTTTATGATTAACACAAAGCTTATCACAAAGCACAGAGGACCTGACGGACAGGGCATTAGAGATGATATCTAATGTAGGACTGGTCAGTAATTTTTTTTAAAGAAGGACTTAGCGAAGGGACAATTCTGGGGGATATTGTGGGGCTTTTCATTCACTCATGTTCCAGGATCTACAAAAAACAAGACCAGTTCAGTCCACACTGTTTCCCAACCCTGCTGCTACACAATAATTTTTATGATTAACACAAAGCTTATCACAAAGCACAGAGGACCTGACGGACAGGGCTTTTACAGGATTTTACTGCTATGTCAGTGCTGCAGAGGAATATAGGTCTGTAAACAGCTTGTGACATCAGGAACTGTATATTATATGTATTCATTACAAATGCCACCCACTGTACAAACCTCAAAAAGCTAACAGACATCTGGAGTGATCAGCATGTTTTCCCCCCAAGGCAGATGTCTCAAAAAAAGATAATCTTCTCACAGCCACTCTGCCTTTTAGAAAATGCGGTTTAAATCATACAAATATAATTTGCAGCACAATATTAAATCTACGAGCTCAAGGAGCCCAGAAAAATGAGCTTGTGGGCAGTGGCTGTGTTTTCCTCTGACAGTGATCTCTGATCTCCAAGAGGATTGGTTTATTTTTTTCCAAGCAAATTCCTTATTTTTGCATCCTTCATGTTTTGATCATTCGAGAAATTAGAAAGTGCAAATGGAAAAAGTGGACGTGTCAGTGCTCCGGTCAAGCTCCTCTCTGTCGCCCACTACAGCGCCCGACTCATTTACATTACACACTACTTGATTTCCATGAACACACAGCATATATAAAATGAGAGATTAAAGTTTGAATCTAATATCAAAGATGTCACTTTTTCATGACTAGAGATTTAATCTTTCTGTTTTGCCCGTTTTTTAAAATCGATTTTCAGTATCAATGCACCATGATGCATCTCTGACCATACAAAGATCAATATATATTGTTTCTTTTGAACACTAACCTTTGGAACAAAGAACGATCTGTATTTTTTCCCTTATGGCGAACATAATCATCAACCGATTGGATTTACTTGTTACTTTTCCAACATACACAGGACAGCAACTCATTTAATGGTTTCTGGTGTCAGAACTACTATGTATAACTGAAAATAAATGGAGAGTGAATTAATCTGACACATTCAGAGATGCAGATCATTTGATAGCTGTAACAATAACATTGCAGTTTCTCTATCCTTGTAGCCACATGATAACATCCTTGTGTAGGAATTTAAAATTCTTAAATTCTTGTTGGCAGAGGCTATTTACACTAGCTCCACCCACAAACGTGTGATAGGGATGGTCAACATTATAAAAGATGGCTGACAATAGTCAGCGACAGTGGCGTAGATGGTAAAGCGCATACCATCGTCTTTTTGACGTGATCGACCCAGGTTCAAATCCGCCTTTTACCAAACTTTTTTTCTCCCTTTTCAAATCTCATATCACATCGTATCATATTTTATTTTCAATAAAAATTAAGGAAATAACCAAAAAGTTGAAAATAAAGTATCGGGTAGGTTTAGGGTAGATGTAGGGAGGGCTTTATTGTCCCAATGATGTGGCATCCATTTAATAATTTGAATTAAAATTATAATTTACACGCAATATGTTATTACTGCATACTGTTTTATAATGTACTATAATACTGAGGTGCAGATAATTGCCACTATTTGCAATAAGTAGTATAAATAGCAGAAAATATCTGCTATTTTAACAGTGTAAATAGAATCTATCGCTATCTCCACTTAGTGTAAATAGCATATTGTTAAAAATACTGCTATTTTCACTTAATGTAAATAGAATCCATTGCTATTTGCACTTAGTGTAAATAGCATCTATCGCTAAGAAAATATGCTATTTTCACTTAGTGTAAATAGCATCTAATTATAAATATTTCTTGTCCGTAAAGCTTTTATTATATATCTGGTAAAAGCACTCCAAGGCACTCACAGCATAATTAAATAGCCACAGGCAAGGCAATGGCATTATTCCACTATGTGACCATAAATGTGCCATTTACTGCAACATTCTTACATCGATAATGTCAGGGTCTTATACAAAAAACTAATTTAGCTGATATTACAAATGATAAAATAGAAGCCTACAATAATACCAGTTCAAAGTTTATATATAAGTCGCTTGGGTATATTTGTAGCAATAGCCAAAAATACATTGTATGGGTCAAAAATATAGATTTTTCTTTTATGCTAAAAATCATTAGGATATTAAAGGAACACTTCGCTATTTTGGAAAATAGGCTCATTTTCCAACTCCCCTAGAGTTAAACAGTTGAGTTTTACCGTTTTCGAATCCATTCAGCCGATCTCCGGGTCTGGCGGTAGCACTTTTAGCTGTAGCTTAGCATAGATCATTGAATCTGATTAGACCGTTAGCATCTCGCTCAAAAATGACCAAAGAGTTTTGATATTTTTCCTATTTAAAACTTGACTCTTCTGTAGTTACATCGTGTACTAAGACTGACGGAAAATGAAAAGTTGCGATTTTCTAGGCCGATATGGCTAGGAACTATACTCTAATTCCGGCGTAATAATCAAGGAACTTTGCTGCCGTACCATGGGTTCAGCAGGCGCAATGATATTACGCAGCGCCTGAAAATAGGCTAACTTCCGTCAACATAACCAACGTGACCACCTGCGTGCACAGGGAGCACGCAGGGGACTATTTTCAGGCGCAAAAAATGAAAGCGCAACTTTTCAGCTATGTTTTATACTAACAAGCCATACATCAATGGAAAGCTTATTTATTCAGCTTTCATAATATGTATAAATCTCAATTTTAAAAAATTGACCCTTATGACTGGTTTTGTGGTCCAAGGTCACAAGGTCAGATGCTGCAAAGTGTTAATTATTTTACCAAAATAAGAGGGATCATATGGAAAAACGATGCATTAAGAGCCTGAAGGTGAAAACTTTTTGAATTTGAAGATCAGGGTAAATTTAACTTATTTTGTCTTCTGGGAAACATGTATCTTCTGTAGCTTCTAAAGGGCAGTACTAAATGAAACAATATGATATTTAGGCAAAATAATAAAAATGTACACATCTTCATTCTGTTCAAAAGTTTACACCCCTGGCTCTTAATGCATAATTTGTCCTTCTGGTGCATCAATGACCGTGTGAACCTTTTGTAGTTGTTATGTATTTGTCCCTCAGTTGTCTTCAGTGTGAAAAGATGGATCTCAAAATTATACAGACATTGTCATCATCATACAGAAAGGGATCAAATATGCAAAAGATGCTGGAAAACCAAAGAATTTGTGGGATCTGAAGGATTTTTCTTAAGAACAGCTGAGCAGATTTACTCTTCAGAACAAACAAGGGACTCATGAATCTTTATCACAAAAATAAATAAATAAATAAATAAATAAATATACAGCTGTGGATCATCCAGGTAACAACACAATATTAAGAATCAAGCATATGTAAACGTTTGAACAGGGTAATTTTTATAAATTCAACTATTATTTTCTCTTGTGGATTATATGTAAACGTCTTTTATGTGAAAACCACAACCCCAACCTGACAGAACTGGAGAGGCTCTGCAAGGAGGAATGGCAGAGGATCCCTAAATCCAGGTGTGAAAAACTTGTTGCCTCTTTCCCAAAAAGACTCATGGCTGTATTCGATCAAAAGGGTGCTTCTACTAAATACTGAGCAAAGGGTCTGAATACTTAGGACCATGTGATATTTCAGTTTTTCTTTTTTAATAAATCTGCAAAAATGTCAACAATTCTGTGTTTTTCTGTCAATATGGGGTGCTGTGTGTACATTAATGAGGAAAAAAAATTAACTTAAATGATTTTAGCAAATGACTGCAATATAACAAAGAGTGAAAAATTTAAGAGGGTCTGAATACTTTCCGTACCCACTGTATATATAATTGTTTTGTTGAATATGAAAAGTTCACACTCTTCACTGAAATTATTATTTTTTTATTAAATGAACAAATTATTTTGTTTGTAGGCTTACTGTACACTGATCCGTTATGTACACTAGTTAATATATATACTACTGATATATTACCCTTTCTGTCCAATTCACAAACAAGTAAATCAGCTGGTGCTTTGTTTTTTTTATCAAACCATTTGGCGAATCAGTCAGAAACAAACCATAAGTCACTTACTTAAAAGCAGATTTATATTTCTTATTATATAACTGAGAACTAAAACTGTTCATTTATGCCTCATGAAAGCAATGTGAAAAATGCAAATCAATATAATTTAAGTATTGTTGTTCTTATGACAACAAAAAGACACATATATAAAATAAAAAGATACATATATAAAATAAAATGTAAAAAAAATGTTAGAAAAAACTATTTTGATTACTATTTAGCATATTTTCGGGAAAAGGCTAAACAAAATCCTGAGTATATGGCATTCCTAAAGACAAAGAGCATTCTACGATACTTTATGACGTGAGATATGAACACTTGCAACTTGTCTTGTTTGATGTGTAAAGCTCAAGTGCTTTCTTCTCACCTGCTTGTTTGAATCTCTGGATCAAGCGCTCTCTGATTCCCTTCTGCAGGTTGAAGTAGTCATCCTCTTCGTCAGGTTTATGGAGGAAGAGCGGAATGTGCTGGAAGACAAGCACGTGGCGGGAGGGGGTATGGATGGCTTTTTGCAGCTGGCTCTCCAGCCAGACCTCATGGGCCTCCATTAACTCAGGGCAGCCTGATGAGTCGAAGAAGAACTGAGAGTTCAACACCAAACACAACACCCCACCCACCCAAAAACTAAAATAATCATCGCCCCAGTCACGGCAGAACTGCTCCACGCTCTCCGGAGTGGGTATGTTGCCAAGATCGTGGTTGCCACTGACGAACACTAGAGGAATGTCGGGGTCACTTCCTCTCAGTGCTTCTTTGAGGTCCTTAACCTGTTCTTCTCTGAACGGACATCCTGAGAAATTAAGAGAGATTTTTCTTGGTTGAAAAGCCTCATTTAAGTAAGTACTGTATGTCTTAGTATGTCAATAAAATAACATCTGCAACCCAATTTAATTCCTTAATGAGCTCCATACAACAGGATATTCAGCAAACGTATTTATAATATTATATTTATATTTTCATTTGACATATTTTTTTATATTTCCACACACTATCCCAAACATACATTTATATTTTCTTCTCTGGAATAAGAGATAACTGCATAACAGGAGCAAAAAAGACTATATACATAAAAACTACAGTTAAATCCTCCGGAGCAATATTGAGTACAGCAGCAATGAACATAGCAGGAACAGTCAGCTTTCAGTGGAAAATAAGATGCAGCACCAGACACGAGGCATGTGATAGTATATAAATACTATCTTCAATGGCTCTTTCCATCTTCAAAATAATACTGAAGTAGGCAATATGTGGAGGATTCAGAATAACGTTTCTGTCTCATACAGAAGATAGGAAAGCATCCAGTCTAACCGCATTTCTCTAAAGTAAAGGCAGACTGTCAAGCGATGAGTTTTGAAGCTCGTTAATAACAGCCTTAGGTTACCTCTAATATGACAAATAGGGCATCTTGCTAATTGCCTGCTGTGAATTTGAAACTCAATGAGTAGCGGAGTTGAAATTAGAGTTGGCATTAGTGACTGTGGTGTTGTGAATGCTAGACAAAGAAAACTAAACCAACAGACCATGATTCTAGTCTATGGAGAGAATTAACTGCCTTTCCAACACCTTACTAAAATGTGTACTTAAATTTTGGACCATTTTTTTTGTAAATTATTATCAAGCAACCCTCTACAATGCAAGCAAATCACACACATATGCGACCAATTTGCGCATCAGGATGCTAAAGAATGCCTGTCAATAGCCACTGGCTAGTAAATTGTTATATTTCACCTGCCGGTGAGTTAAAAAGAGGCTGAAAATAGCCTTAGTAGTTCAGAACAAATATACATTCACTGTATGTTGTGTCCTATGACTGTTTTCTCTCACATGCATACAAAGACAGAACGCGAGAGAGTCTGACATAAAGAATTGGTATGCTAGATGTAAAAGTTATTCTTTTCCAAATGGTACTTCCTGGCATGATGGCGATACACAGATCTTTTCCACTGACAAAGTGACAATGGTTAATAATTTCCATGACCACAGAAAAAAAGCCAACAATAAAAAAGTAGCCCATATAACTCTTTTTTTGTGTGGGAAAGGTCATACAGGTTTTAAAATAGATAATAGACTAAATTGAAAAAGATAAATAATAAATTACTAAATAATAAATTACAGAATTTTCATTATGGCTTCAAATAAATAAAAATAAATTGCATTGAAGCAACTTCTTTTTTTATGTGTTAGCAAGTGTACTTGGTGAGAATAGGCCAATTACTACTCTTAATTTGTGATCAATGCTATTATCAATGCCCATTGCCCAATATCTGAATCTGAGCCACACTTTGACTTTCTCTCTGAGTTACGTAACATTCCATTTCAACAGGTCCCCCATTTCTCCCAGCTGTGCCAAATCCCACAGAAATCTATTAAAATCTCTCCCAAAAGAGATCTCTATCAGCTAAACATACAGAGAAGAGAGGGCTCTTCCAGAGCTGATTTCCCCCTGGTCAGCCCACTGATGTGCAGCTACTCCTCAGAGAACTTCACTTTTATCCGCTTTCAACAGCAATTAAAAACCTTACGTATATGGAAGGCGAAACAGAAGGATATGAAAAACTCCACCTCACTTTCTGAGTTGTCCCCTACCACAGCACACACAAGTCTACAGGCAGCAGGCAAACGTTTTTATAGTCCCCATTAGGAAAGCATCAGGTTCAGTGCTCTCCTAATCTAATCACCTCCCTCGATGATCTCTCCTGCTGCCAGTCAGGAGAAGTCCTTGAACCGGAAAGCTCACAAGGATTCTGTGCCGATATCATGGAGCGGCCCTTCAATTACCGAGTGGAACTTTACTTGTCCAACATGCTGCCGCTGACTGTTCATTATGGCAGGCAGAACACAGGAGGTAGAATGGCTGAAATAAAATCAGATTTGGTCACCAATGAGGTTTGAAGAGTCACAGCACGTGTTTAATGAAGGAAATATTGACTGACAGGGTTGTTCTAAACCTTGAGATAGCCAATACAACGGTCATAAAAAGGGATACTTCACCTAAGAATTAAAGTTATTTCACTAACCCTCATGTCGTTACCAAAACAGTATGATTTTTCTTCCATAAACCACAAAAAGAGATGTTAGGCAGGATGTTTTTGCTGCTCTTTTCCATATAATGTAAGTAAATGGTGACCAGGGCCATAAAGTAGATAAAATTAACAAATTATTAATTGAAAAATGTCATTATATTAGTGTGATTTGAATGTGCACATATTCACAAATGGTTACGAGCATACATAATGTACACAATATTACTGCTTTTACTGTATTTTTGATTAAATAAAATGTTTCTTTCAAATACATAAAATCTTACCGACCTCAGAATTGCTGAGAACATTTCTTGAATAACAATTTACTTAACAATCTGTTGCTTACACAAAGCTAACATATGGTTTGAAAAGACTTGGAATATAGCACAAAAGTTGTTTGGATTACTTTTATTTTACATTTAGTCATCCGGTCACCATTCAATTTTACTGTGTGGAGTGGGTCATATCATATGGCTTTTAAATGACAAAGTAAATGATGACATAATTTTCATTTTGGGGTGAAAATTCAAATCAGATTGACATATTCCACCATTGAGGAATATGGTGGAACGTCTCCACAAGCTCTGTAAGATCCTCAATCAAAAATATACAGCAAGCTTGAAACTGCAGAATTCAAGGATGACTACTTCGAGTTTATGGGAGTCGAAAGAAAAAGTAGATCACAAAGACACAGCAATGCCTCTTTTCCCAGAAGTTTGGGATGTCCCCCAAGATACAGATACTCTTTTACAGGTGCATTATAGCCTCCTGTCAAGTAGTATTACTGTCTATTATGTGAGCTGCACAACACAGAACCTGCTCAAGGTGTGATGGTCTTAATGAATCACAGAGGGTATACAACCCAACCTGCAGGATAACTACACCAGGAAGAGCATGACTAAAGCAAAAAAAAAATCATTACGGATCCCTGTCATCCAACAACAGCCTCTTCTCACTGCTGCAGTCAGAAAAAACCTAGCAAAGCCTTGGGGTCAATACTGAGAGGTTCTGGAGGAGCTCCTACACCCAAACTATCCATACACTTAATGAGGAATCTGCCAGGGGCAAAAATGCATCATGTGCATATGAACTTTATAACACATACATATTGTTATTATGGTCGCTCAGATGTATATCATCCAATAATCATTTATTTCTTTTTTGCACACCCTCATAATTTGCACTTTTGTATATAGTGGAAGAATTTTAACACTTATTTGTTAAAATATTAGCTATAATTTTTGTTTGTTTTTAACATGGCACTGAGTTTATTTATCACCCAGCCATGCGTATAACTTAAAAAGACACAAACCGTAGGTTATGCAATGTTTACAAGTGGTTACAAAACAGCACCTGCTGTTAACACCAGGCTAGGCAAGAACATCTTTTCGGCAGTGCATCTGCTGAATGAGTAATTATTTTAAGTATAACTTCAATAATAAATGAATAATAGAATGATTTTTGAGCACATTTTAATGTACAGGAAAGCGTGGTAAGTTTTACAGTCATGACTGTGACTTGATATCTCATAGTGTGACTTATAACTCATAGTTGTGATTTTGTGTGTCTAGTAATTGCTTCTTTAAACTAGGAGTTATTTTTTTATTTTTAATGGTAACCCCTGGTGGTTTAATGGTAACAATAATCAATTAATAATAGGATAATTAGGAGATGTTAAGGTAAAGGGTAAGGCACTCATTTAAAAAAAATTATATGAAAATCACCTGTTTAAAAATAAATAATACTTTCCTATATATCTTACAATGTGACTTGTTTCTCACAAATTGCCATTTTAGACTTGTAACTGCATCTTAAAAAATGTGTATTTATTTCCTTGTTTATCTCACAATAACATCACCTTATTTTATTTTTTTACTCTGAGGTGGAAACTGGCAATAAACTTTAAATGAAAATTCTACATTAAAACGACTGTACACATTTCATTCTGTATCTGAAATGACTTTAACAAAACCATTTCTTTTGAATCAAAAATGAAAAATTCATTCTTTGAGTCAACCATGAAAATTGCTATAGAAGCTTTGTCAAAACGTGTTTTGCAGCCTTGTCTAGATATAATCAACCATCACCCAAGACTGTCAGATCAGAGTCACACCCGTTTTTCTTTTATTTGTCTGCTGGTGTGTTTTTATTTTTCCTGTGATTTTTATTGTGATTGAAGACCAAAGATGAGCAAAGGCAAATAAAACCTTGAGGAAGCTGTTCTCTTTCACTGACTTCTGCTATCAAAGCCATAGTGATTAATGAAGAAGTGGTGAGGAGGAAGTAGCATAGGTCTGGTGAAGCCTGTGCGGGGCAGAGAGAGGAAACACGCTGCATGACGGACATGGCGTGTAATGCATATGGCATCCTTTGCCTGCTCTTCTGGCCTGACACTAATGGGTGTTGACACCAGGCCGTTTAAAGGTCTCCAAACCTCATAAAGTTCCATAGCTGTGCCTTTACAGGCAGCTTCTCATAACCTGACCTATAAATTACATCCAGCAGGGAAGCCACAAACCTGGGCTCATACTAAATCAAGCAAATATGACACTTCAGAGTTCCCTTGGATCCTAAATGGGGATAATCTGATAAGTCAGCCATTGAAAAAACAGTAACTGTCAACATTTGGGTGATTTAAATTCATGCGGTGAGAAACATTTATGACAGCTTTAAATGTACCGTCACTTTGATACTGGCATTCAAGTGCAAGACATTCAAGCGCAAGAAACATTGACTCAGAGACCCGAAACCTAATGTACAAACACTCTCGTCACCTTCACAGGTAACTACCGCCTAGCCTTCAGAGGTTATTTTTTATTTCCCTGTGTGCTTTGCAGTTTGAGCTGAGGCAATTAGATAAGTGCCGGACCCTCAGCTCCACAAGCTCCATTTCATAATAGCCACCTCAAAGATTAGAGACGACAGAAGAAGAAAAGACTTGAAAAAAAGACTCTTGCCTCTTCAATCATAAACAAAAAATAAATGAACCCTAAAGTGAGCTTTTTGTCTAATAAATACTAAATAATCCTGTTTCTTATTTATATCCTGCATCTAATCTTTTATATTGATCTATCAACCAATTCAAAGATATTAGTAGTCAACAGCAATACCAGTTAAATTGCAAGATTTTTATTTCCAATAACTAATATGCAACACACTTATTTAGCTTATATTAATAATAAACATATATAAATAGTAATATAATAGAATTTTGTTTTTCAAATGTTAAACTATTAAATATTATTTAAATAAATACAATGTATTGTAGCATCTAAGCATTTCACAAATAAACATTACTTCATGTACATTATTAGATATTTTATTTATTAGTTATTAAAAATATGAGCAAATTACAAACAATAAGACAAATACCACAAACAAAGATACAAAAGAAAAGCTTTATGTTTCTCCGGTTGGTCTATCTGACAGTTGTACTATGCAGGTACGAAATACTATAGAAACTGAATAATCAAATGTAAAAATTAAACACTGCATAGTCTTCACTGTATGAATTAAACATATTGATCTTTATTACAACTACTAAAGATTACATCAAGAGCAGTGAATTATTGTTTTGTTTTCTTTAGTTGTTTGATTCAAACTAACACCACAGACAGCAGCAGGTATATTATAGTGCTGTCACTTTAAGACTGTACGAATATACTGTGTAGCAATATACACCATATAGCAAAATCTCTACTGATTCACACTTTATATTGTTGCCATGCTATATATACAGTTTTATGCAAAAGTTTGGGCACCCTTGATAATTATCATAATTTCATAGTATAATCTGCTGAACTTTCGAAGCAGCAACTTCATTTGGATATAATTTATACCTTATGGAAACAGTAACATTTCAGTTCTGACATATCAACAGAAACAATGCAATATGAATCATAACAAAAACAAAAATTTGGCCACCCCAACAGAATAATGGCATCAATATTTAGTACAGCTACCTTTTGCTGAAATAACAGCCGGTAGATGCTTCTTATAGCCACTGATAAGTCTCTGAATTCTCGCTGCAGGTATTTTGGACCATTCTTCCTTGCAAAATTTCTCCAGCCCGCTTCAAATCAATCCATAGATTTTCGTGGCCATTCAAGAACATTGTACAGTATCTGTGTCTGAGCATGAATTCTTTGGTAGATTTGGAACAATGCTTTGGGTCATTGTCCTGATGAAACAACCAACCCTGGCATAACTTCAAACTCTTGACTGATTTTTCAACATTGTTCTTAAGAATCTGCTGATACTGGGTGGAATCCATGCGACCCTCAACTCTGACAAGGTTTCCAGTACACGTGCTTGCCACATAGCTCCACAGCATGATGGACCCTCCACCAAATTTTACAGGTTCTTCTCCTGGAATGCTGTGTTCTTTTTCCGCCACCCATGCAAAGCGTCTCTGGTTGTGACCAAATAACTATCTTAGTTTCATCTGTCCACAACACATTATTTGGCTTGTCCAGATGAGCCTTTGCATACCTCAAATGACTCTGCCTGCTGGCAGTATGCAGAAAAGTCTTATTACGCATCACCCTTCCATTGGGCTGTTACTTGTGCAAAGTGCACTGGACTGTGGAAAGATGTACAATGACAATATCAGCAACAATATGCTCTTGGAGCTCGTTGGAGGTGGTCTGTGGTTTGTCTGTTACCATTTTAACCACTCTTCACCTTTGCCTTTCAGATATTTTTCTCAGCACATCTTTCCTTCACAAGGACTGTTTCTGTGGCCTTCCATTTTCTAACTATATTTCTGACTGTGGAGGCAGTAACCCTTAAACCTTTGTGATAATTTTTTGTATCCTTCTCCTAATTCATATTGATAAATTAGCCTATTAGGTTATTAGAGAGTTATTTTGAGGTTCCCATGCTGTTACTTTCAAGTAGAGAATAAAGGAGAAGCAAAGCTAGCAATCAGCTACCTTTAACATCCTTTTTCATGATTGGTTGGACTTGTGTTTGCAGTGTTATGATTCACTGAGTCAATCAAATAATTTTTTTGTGTTGCAATTAATCAGCATTAAGTGACTACAAGTATTCAAATCCACACAAACAAGAGGGTGCCCAAACTTTTGCACAGCCATATTTATTTGTTAATAAAGACTTTCTGAAGTGAACTTTGCGTTTGTGTAAGAAAAATATTCTCATCCCCTCCTGAATCACAGTCACCAATCCTCCACGCCTTCATCAGGCCAAGCTGGGGGTCCGCAGCCTGGATGAAGTAAAAGGGCCCACTCCACTCCTTCTGTTCATCTGGAAAGAACAGGAGAAAATAACCTGAAGTTGACAAACCATCTACTTTAAATATCTCAATTATTAATGCTGTGTTTGTGGATAATGCATACAATGTTTTGCATAATTAAACATTACATAAGATGCTAACAATCAAACAATCAGTTTAAAGTATTTATAAAAGTCTTTATCTCAAGTGAGAGAGTCAGTTAAGGGCAAAGCTCTAACACCTGGAGCACGTGGAAACATTCGTCTCGCTTGTCGTATAGAAACTTCAGCTGTATATAACACCTTCACAGCAGTTCTTGTGTTATAAGGAAACAAAAACGGCAGGAAAAAAGTTGATTTTCACACCTCAGGGTTTACAGCACAAATACAGCTCAGAAACCGTTTTTACCCATGATTCTTTGAGAAACTTCCAGCATTAAAACTTGGTCAAAATATAAATGAAGAAGATACCCCTGCTGGGAACATCATACAAGTCTTGTCTTTGCTTTCCACTACACTCACTTGCACTGAGTGTGTGAAGAGGTTTTTGACAGAGCAGCAAGCCTCAAAAGCTAGAAGAAAAATAAAGAATTTCTTTCTGTTCCTGATCCTGACAGTGCAGCCTAGTAGGAAAAATAATTTTATGATTCTGTTTTATCCTTAGCTACACGTTGTCATATGAACAACTAGTCAATAACCTCAAAGATTTATGTCTCACAATTATAAATTGTGTGATTCACTAAAAAGACCTGGCTCATAAAAGTCATTCGTTGGGGAGTTAGACTACACAGATTGTGCAGTATCTTGCAGAATGGCCAGGCTACACTTTTTACTGTTAATGTTTTTGATTCACTGTAAGAAACGTTTCATAAAATTCATTCATTCGGTAACCGGGCTACACTGAATTTGGTGTAAAAATTCTGGAAAAAAAAACAAAACCGCTCAATAAGAGTCATTTGTTAGGGAATCAAACTACACTGGTTGCACAGTATGTTTTACATTTACTAAAAAGGACTGGCTCGTAAGAGTCATTCATTCTGTGGCCAGGCTACACTGGTTGCAGTAGGAATGCACGATATTGTAAAAAAAAACTCACATTGTGATATTTTGTTTTTCTGCTATATATATTGTGATATGAAATCAAAAAAATCACCAGATGACTTGAATAGCTCTATTTTGTAGGTGAGTAAATCAGTAAAGAAAATAACAAACAAATTACAAGCATAGATAAATATAATAGAACAAAGATGCAATTGAAATAAACAGTGCTTTATATTTTTCAGGTAAGTCTAACAGTATTCACTATTCAGGTACAGAGCCTGAATAATCAAATGTAAAATAACACTGCATAGTCTTCACTGTATAAATTAAATCTAATTAAATCTGTGTTGTGTGTGATTTTTCTCTGTGTTTTGTTGTTTGATAAAAATTCATGACACAGAAAGCAACAGGATCATTAAACTGCTGCGTTTCGAACCCTGGTACCTGGTCCATATGGATTAACGACCACTATACTATACATGCGCACATCGCGATATCGATGCAGAAACGATACATCGTGCAGCCCTAGGTTGCGGTGTATGCTCACTGTTCAGCACTCTAGATAGTATTGTTGGAGCACCATTAATTAATTAATGCAGGAAACTGTCAGCGTATTTCAGCATGGTATTTTTAATCCGCATTGTGGAAGAATTGTTAAAGGAATTCTGAATAAGAATCAGTTCTTGGATACCAAACCTATTGTGTCATTTTATAAAAAAAAAAAAAAAAAAGTATTTCCAAATGAACTGCATTTTAATTAGTAATGCAGCCCATGAAGTTTCAACATCAGTCCCTATGGAGCAACCATGTTGTTCCAATCGTTTTGTCATTCTAACAAGATGAAGTGTTTGCTATGCTTTGAGCATCTCTTTGGGAAAGCACAAAACCTGCTTAAAATAAATAAAATAAAAACACATGATATCTGACCAATTCAAAAAGCATTTAAAATGTACCATCTGCTGCCTGGAATCTAGTTGTCTGACGCTTTCATGTACAGTCTCCAGAGACTGGAAACTATTTTCAGGCAACTTTAATCAACATGAATTGAGAGGAGCAGACAAAGCTCCCATGACAGCCGATAAGCACAAGCCTCTTTTAGCAAACATAAATCAGAGGGATATCTCAGATGACTCCCAGAGCTTTCAAATACTGCTAACCTAATCATAAGTCAAGATAAAAGCCTCCTGTGATAAAGCATTAAAATATCAACTCAACTCACAGCATCCACCAACAGTCACTGCTGTAGGTTTTTCTCACACACAAAAAAAGAGGAATAAAATGTGCAGATGTCAACACTGCCAGCGCAAAGCAAAGAATAAGCAAGAAATTAGTCTGAGATGAAGATTTCAGACTGGATTTACATAAACAGTCAAACAGAGGGACACAAAACACTTACACACTGAAAAACACCAAATCAAAAGTTATAGTCCGCACAAATTTAAAATTATAAATCTATTTTCTAAATGCATCTTATTGATGTTATTGTGAACAATTTATCTATGAATGTTTATTTATTTTTCATTTTGGTCTTTGGTCTTCATCAAAAACATTATGACAATCCATTTCACTCTGATTTACATCAGTATTCATTGCGAATTTAAGCTAAGCAATCATCTGAGGCTTTTGTTCTGATAGACTTGGAAAGTAGGGGAAAACAATGCTAAATACTTAACTGTTTAATTGCACCTTACAGGATTGTAACCATTTTTTTGTTTATTTTTATTTAAAAATAACAAAGAATTTTTTTATGCTACCCATATTGTTTGCAGTTAATGTCACAGGCTGTTGAACAGTCGGTACTTGCAAAGTGCAGTAGTTCTGCTGTTATTTATGCATTTACAAAACTGTCAGATTTTCTTATGTAAATATCTGCGTATTGTGTATTGCTCCTGGTTTTGGTTTTAAGAAGATTTTTGTTCACTATAAACTTTTGATGTTTGATCTCGAATGACCAATTAGCACCCAAATTAAATCTGGGTCCTAAAGCAAACCCGGTTTTTAATGACTGATTTAGCACATTTTAACTAGGGATGGGCGTATCTATCCTAAGTCTCGAAATATCGATACTAAGGTGTGTTTTATTTACCAGTGATTTTGTTTATTTAAAATAATAATAATAATGCGTACAAATGCATTGAATTGGACGAATAACCTTTGTTAGCGAGTAATTGTGGTATCTATCCTAAGTCTCGAAATATCGATACTAAGGTGTGTTTTATTTACCAGTGATTTTGTTTATTTAAAATAATAATAATAATGCGTACAAATGCATTGAATTGGACGAATAACCTTTGTTAGCGAGTAATTGTGTAGGATAGAACTATTTTCCTGCTCATCTGGACACGCAAATGTTGAAAGACAAAACTAATCACAGAGAGCGTTCACTCACTTCTAAAAGTGCATTCAAACAGGGCTGCGTTTCCCAAAAGTATCATAAGAAAGCATTAAAGCTTTTGGAAACGGCAGCCCTGAACAATGCTTATAAGTTATTTCACAATAAACAAATTGAAATCGTAGCTGACATAGTTTGTACAATTACATTTATTTAAATTGAACGTTGAAAGATAATATTGATCATGTTTTATTCTGTAATGTTAATAGAAATCATACACTGTCAGAA
>NW_015505669.1:161092-165381 GCF_001515645.1 Sinocyclocheilus grahami
TTACAGTTATTTAAATTGAACGTTGAAAGATAATATTGATCATGTTTTATTCTGTAATGTTAATAGAAATCATACACTGTCAGAATAAAAAGGTTGCATTTTATGGCACTGGCAGTCCCTTATGAAAATGAACCATGGTTTTACTAAAGTGACCATAGTTCAACTGTAGTATTTATAGATTTGAATCATGTGTAAACAAAAAACATATTTGAACCATGTGTAAACAAAAATATAACCTAATAAATTACAATTAAGGCATATTGAAAGTTAAAATGTGTTTTAAACAAAGTTAAATGGATATCATTACCCATTTTACTCTTAGTAATTTAATAAATTTCATCATTTAAAAGTTTAGTTAAGAAGTATCGTATCGGTATCGATATCGACGATACTGCCTTGAAATAAATCGGTATCGTATCGAAAACAGAATAAGTGGTATCGCCCATCCCTAGTTTGAGCCTATTTGCCCTAATATATTAACTTTGTTTTGTGTACGTCACGTGACATGTCAGGGTTTCTATCTAAACTGCACTGCAACTATCTACAGCTCAATGCTAAGTGGTTTGTTATTCCTGACATAGCTACAGTTAGTAATACTTGGCTGTGAAGTCGATAGTAGGCTAGTCTGCGCTTTTCAGTGACTTGTTGGAATTCGGTACACCAGTCAGCATCTAACGAGTTTACAGAGGACTGTAAACTTCGATTTCAAGCAGTGTTCCAACATACATAAACGACCTTGAACCAAAACATACTGTCATAATTCAAAGCTTTCCAGCATTATCTATAAAGTAAATTGACATTAGCTAGCCTCAGCTAACCGTACCTTCTGTCAGGCCCTTATAACTCCGATCCTTCGCTCTCAGAAAGACGCTTTCGTCCCCTGCCATTGAAACGCGTTCGCTACCTAGTAACTTATAGGATAATAAACAGCTCGACCTATATTTCCAACGTTTCGCTATCGTGTTTGGGCGTTCGTTGCTAAATCTGACGAAGTCATCTGTTACTTAATCACAGTGTGTTTGTGAATCGATGCGTTTGGTGATGTATTAGCAATGTCTGGACTCTTTGACACGACAGGCTGACTACAAACGAATTAAAAGTCGGAGCTCTAATACTCATTATGGATATTTGACACTACTTTCAAAATGCACAGTAGCCTACTATATGATACTTTTATATAAACAGTCGAGAAAAACTTAAAAGATCAGGCTAAAACAAGTCTACCATATTGACTAAACGAAATTAAAAATCTAAAATATGTTTATTTTTAAGCGTCTGTTGTATTGTGTTACAATAGGCCTAACTCGGTGGAATTTTAAATCTATAGACATCAGCGTTTCAGCAGTTTGCTACGAATGTGATATTCGACGAAAGACAGAAAGTGTTCTGATTCTGTCAAATAAATCAATGTATACTGTTCAATGTATACAATGTCTAATAATACATGTATATTATTTAATGCATATCCTCCTGAGAACCAGAAATAAAAAGCTTTGTGAATTTAGTATTTTTTCATGTCATTACATTGTTTAGAGCATAAGAAAAAAATGGTAAAATAACATTTTTGAAAAATTATGTTTTATTCATAAGTTATGCTATGTCCTCTGTAGAGGACACCAGGACTCCGTTTTTCTAAAAATAAAATGGCAAGAGTAGACATGAAAAGGCAAAAACAATGGGAATTTTTTTTAAATCACCAATCAATTTTAAGGTTTCAGGATTTTTTTATAACTAACTTTGTTTAAGGATGGCTCTCAACTATGTTATAAAATATATAACACAATGATTTGATATACCATATATATTGTAATATATTGCTTTATGCAATATGTGTGTAAAAATTCCATAAACTGGTTTTCCCATTAAGCACAATGTTATCTATACACTGTATCTAATTTGCATATTAAAGTGCTGTTGGGACAGCATGTTGAAAAAAGAAGTGTAATAATGGGAGTAGTCATTGGCCAGATTTTCATAATAATATCTAATATTTCATAAGAATATTGATATGGAATTTGTTTTCCTATTCAATTCTTTTGTCTCCCAAAATGTGTAATAAACATGCTTTCAGTCCTGGTGTCCTCTACAGTGGACATGTATTAAATTATGTCCTGTTTCATAACAGAAGCTCATATTTTGATTTGAAACCCCATAACATTTTCCTGAGATGTTGATTTATGACAAACAATTAGAAAATTAGTCAGATTTAAATTATAATTACAAAATATTATCATATTTCCATAAGGATGTACATTTTTATCACTAAATTAGTGTCAGCCATTTTTAAAAACCAAGGAGAGGGAGTGTTCTCGGGGAAACATCCAATCATTTGGTATCTCTGGAAAGCCCTGAATGTGCTCTGTACAGGACTCCAGACTTAAAACTGTGACGTGTGAGGTCTCAGAGAAATTCACTCAAATATAATGTCCACTACAGAGGCAAAAACTCCATAGCTGGGTCTCAGGAGGATATATGTTTCTAATAATTTTCATATAGCCTACCTATAGCAACACAATGTATGTATGGAGGGCGCAACTGCACATTTGCAGAGGGGTATGCAAGATCGGTGTCGGCGCCCCCCTGTATTCTAGTAACTCGCGCAGAAAGCTTTCTGCAAGTCAATGACCAAAAGCCCATTACTATAGCTTGTGCATGGAAGGATACAAACTCATAAGGAGTATAAAAAAAAGTGACAAAGGATTGAACCCCCTTCCCCCTTTTTTAATACTATAGGGAAAAAAGTGAAAAGTAAAACCAAGAAAAAAAGAAAAGTGTGTCACGTGACATCCCATTTAACTCCTGATGGCAGACCCCAGACAGTAGAACACATTTTTTTATTCATTTTTATTTTCAAACACATGTAATATTGCTCACTTTTTATATATATTATAATATTGTTTATTTGCCACAAAGTTATTAATATTCTTGCACATTTATATATAGTACAATTTATTTTAAAGAACATCTGCCATGCTAAGTGGAAGATTTCTGCCAAGATTTCTATTAGAATGAATGTCATGATTCCCACTATGACCACTAAATGGCAGCAGAGGATAATTTATTGTCTCCTTTACCATTTCCACTCTGTAATATAGTTCTTTTCACATGTTTTGCAAATGGATTTATATTTAGACATTACAAAATCACTATTATAACATTTAAAAATCTATTTTTTTTGTCAAAGTTCAGCATTGTTTTGTATTGAAGTATGAAGTAGCAAGAGTTTTCAACTCATTGAATCTACTTCAATTACACAGATGGCCTATTTTAAATTTACAACAATTTTCAGTGAAAAGTGGCTAGTTTGTATCTTTGTTTACAATCTTCTCAGTTTCTCTCAAATGTAAATCAAATGCCCATTTACAAACATGTTTTGTATTACCTAGGCTCCAGGTATTTTAATAAAAGGGCTCACTATAGCTTTATTGCTCAGTAAGCTTGGATCTGGGTCTTAAAGGGGTCCTATTATGCTTTTTCACTTTTCGAATTTTAGTCAGTGTGTAGTGTTAATAGTGTTCATCGTCTGTTTTATTATGTCTTAAATTGATTTTTCCGTACATTTCTGCCATATGTACATTAACTGACAGTCACCACTGATAAACTACCACTAAATATTGTAGAAACTTAATTTGCTGTAAAGTTGCTTTGCAATGATTTGTATGGTGAAAAGCGCTGTACAAATAAACTTGACTTGACCATTTGTCTTTAACTGAAAATTTAGTGTTTACTATTGTCATTTTGCATTATTGACAGACTATTTTCCTAATTAATGCTGTTCAGTTGCTTTGACACAATCTGTATTGTTAAAAGCGCTACATAAATAAAGGTGACTTGACTTTGATTTGACTAGTGTGTATGTTTGGGCATAAAAAAGATCTTCAAATTTACAAATCTCAAAGTCCACTCCAAAGTGAGATATTTCATTTTTTTTAAATCCCTTTTCAAGAACTACAACGAGCGGCTCGTTTGGACTACAGCGTTTGTTTTCCGGGTTTCGTGATATCACAAAGCGGCCCATTAGAATATCATTAAAATAATTCCCGAAATTCGAATGGTTGGGGGCTGGGGAGGGGCGAGGTCATGTTAAGAACGCTTAGTTGAGTGCATCAGATGAGACGACGAGGAAGAAGTGCTGCTGTAGCCTCAAGTTTTCGCAAGTTATTACCCATGCACCTGAAAAATTACATATGTAAATATGTATGTTACAGTTGTGAAAACATTTTTATAATAAATTGCTGACAGTACAATACTGGACAATGATGTAATCTGCAGAATTTACACTTCAATTA
>NW_015505669.1:165415-169395 GCF_001515645.1 Sinocyclocheilus grahami
TTTTTGTCAAAGTTCAGCATTGTTTTGTATTGAAGTATGAAGTAGCAAGAGTTTTCAACTCATTGAATCTACTTCAATTACACAGATGGCCTATTTTAAATTTACAACAATTTTCAGTGAAAAGTGGCTAGTTTGTATCTTTGTTTACAATCTTCTCAGTTTCTCTCAAATGTAAATCAAATGCCCATTTACAAACATGTTTTGTATTACCTAGGCTCCAGGTATTTTAATAAAAGGGCTCACTATAGCTTTATTGCTCAGTAAGCTTGGATCTGGGTCTTAAAGGGGTCCTATTATGCTTTTTCACTTTTCGAATTTTAGTCAGTGTGTAGTGTTAATAGTGTTCATCGTCTGTTTTATTATGTCTTAAATTGATTTTTCTCGATATAACAATAAAATAAGTCGTTATAACGAGAAAACAACTCTCGTTATGTCGATATAACGAGAAAATAAGTCGTTATAACGAGAAAACAAGAAGGGGGAAAAAAAATAATGCATGGCCGCTTAGAACTTCCGTAATAAAGTGATCCATTAGAATATCATTAAAATAATTCCCGAAATTCGAATGGTTGGGGGCTGGGGAGGGGCGAGGTCATGTTAAGAACGCTTAGTTGAGTGCATCAGACGAGACGACGAGGAAGAAGTGCTGCTGTAGCCTCAAGTTTTCGCAAGTTATTACCCATGCACCTGAAAAATTACATATGTAAATATGTATGTTACAGTTATGAAAACATTTTTATAATAAATTGCTGACAGTACAATACTGGACAATGATGTAATCTGCAGAATTTACACTTCAATTATGAGACTACAGTTTTTACCTTACATTGAGTGCGGGTGTTTATATCACTGTATTTCTGAAGGAAACCAACTGTCTTCAGAAAATTGGATGTCATTTTCATTTAATCTTGCATGTAATGTCTGATAAAGCAGTGTATTTTTGAGCAGATCGCTGCTTTGTGTACAGCCGTTACCGGGGAAACCTAGACCTCTACCACCCCCACAGCGCCTCCTGCTGGCAGAGAATGAGCTTGCATATATATGCTGCCTGGGAAACACTGGACTACGGAATAAATAAATTCAACTGTATAACAGTTTCACTGCAATTCATGTTATGATGTCAGAATTAAATAACAATAAAAATAATACATATGTACTTATCTGTACATAGTAAATGCAGTTATTTTTAAGCGGTTGTTGACATCCTATCTAAAACGTGATTTAGCCAAAAAAACAAAAACAACAATAACGTTACCACTCTAATATGTCTTGCAATATCTGTGCGTAAAAAGGTTCTGCGCGATCCTCTTGTTCAATATTCTCTGGGTCTCATTTTTTTTAAATCCCTTTTCAAGAACTACAACGAGCGGCTCGTTTGGACTACAGCGTTTGTTTTCCGGGTTTCGTGATATCACAAAGCGGCCCATTAGAATATCATTAAAATAATTCCCGAAATTCGAATGGTTGGGGGCTGGGGAGGGGCGAGGTCATGTTAAGAACGCTTAGTTGAGTGCATCAGATGAGACGACGAGGAAGAAGTGCTGCTGTAGCCTCAAGTTTTCGCAAGTTATTACCCATGCACCTGAAAAATTACATATGTAAATATGTATGTTACAGTTGTGAAAACATTTTTATAATAAATTGCTGACAGTACAATACTGGACAATGATGTAATCTGCAGAATTTACACTTCAATTATGAGACTACAGTTTTTACCTTACATTGAGTGCGGGTGTTTATATCACTGTATTTCTGAAGGAAACCAACTGTCTTCAGAAAATTGGATGTCATTTTCATTTAATCTTGCATGTAATGTCTGATAAAGCAGTGTATTTTTGAGCAGATCGCTGCTTTGTGTACAGCCGTTACCGGGGAAACCTAGACCTCTACCACCCCCACAGCGCCTCCTGCTGGCAGAGAATGAGTTTGCATATATATGCTGCCTGGGAAACACTGGACTACGGAATAAATAAATTCAACTGTATAACAGTTTCACTGCAATTCATGTTATGATGTCAGAATTAAATAACAATAAAAATAATACATATGTACTTATCTGTACATAGTAAATGCAGTTATTTTTAAGCGGTTGTTGACATCCTATCTAAAACGTGATTTAGCCAAAAAAACAAAAACAACAATAACGTTACCACTCTAATATGTCTTGCAATATCTGTGCGTGAAAAGGTTCTGCGCGATCCTCTTGTTCAATATTCTCTGGGTCTTAATCCAGCTCAAATTGATATGGCAATATTGACGCCATCCTTAACTAAACCGGAGCAGACGGAACTTGCTGCTTTGATAAGGGGCGTGGCAGTACTGAAACACCGTCTAAGCTGTTCGCCAATCACAACGCACTGGGACAGCTAACCAATCACATCACATTTCGTTTTTTGGAAGGCGGGCCTTCATCAAACCCGGAACTAATCAAGCCGTTTGTGCCAGGATGGGGAGAAAGGTAGCCTATTGTAATAATGTAAATTATGTAAAAAATAATGCGTTTTTCGAACCACCAAGCATGAGAGCATGTTCTACACCCCCAAAACTAATTCAAGACATTGTAAAAGAGCATAATATGACCCCTTTAACACCCCCAAAATCTTGTTCTCCATCATTGCATAGGCCCACTCATGGATGAGACATGTTGATAACTATAGTCAACCTTCACTGAATTTTATATAATCAATGAACTCTCAGTCATTCTATTCTAGCATTCTATTAGTTGTCAAAACGATTTCATTGCATCACTTTTGTCATACCTAAATCGAGCTCTGTACAAAGGAAAATAATGCAAGAATGTAAAATGAGTTATTTTATGCATTTAAATCCTTTTCTTTTCATTTTCGTACTTTACAAACTAAAGAGAAATTTGAGCATATTTTCAAGTACATTTAACTGCACTGTGCTCACGTTTGGCCTACTTGTGCAT
Organism: Sinocyclocheilus grahami; assembly: GCF_001515645.1. Classification (NCBI taxonomy): domain Eukaryota; kingdom Metazoa; phylum Chordata; class Actinopteri; order Cypriniformes; family Cyprinidae; genus Sinocyclocheilus; species Sinocyclocheilus grahami. The sequence goes on from NW_015505669.1 coordinate 168,345, forward strand.
TAAATTATATTTAAAAAATTACATCATCTTGACCCTATTGTGATCCCGAATTGCAGAATATTTCAGTAGGCTGCATGCTTTTGACAGACGTTCTTAAATGTAATGCACATACATGCATGCACAGTTTTGCAGCTTTAATCGCCATTTTGGTAATTTCGTGACTTAGCTGACGATGTATGCTCGCAGTTTCTAGTGCGGTTTATTTATGATGAAGTGATAGAGCGTGCGCCTCATATTCGCATACAGTCGAAGAGCGTGCGTCATGAGCAAAACGGCTTACATGACAGGAACGTTTGTTTTACTGTCATATAACAATATCTCATCAGACCGCAGTTCCCTGTTGTTCTACTGAAGCTCATTTGGCACATGTACCTTTTCTGCGCTTATTTGACTCACGCCTGGTACAGAGGGCAAGCTGAAAATTCTCCCGTTTGTTGTGGTCGCAAAGAGATACGGCCTCTTGTGGTATTTAAAAATATATATATTTTAATAAATAAAATGTTTAACTCATTAAAATGCTAAAAACTGTTAAATAAAAATGTTGCATTAATTATTTTTAAAGGGGTCATATGACTTTTTTTTTAAATAACTTTATTTTGTGTATTTGGTGTAATGCAATGTGTTTATGCGGTTTAAGGTTCAAAAAACACATTATTTTCCACATAATGTACATTATTGTTTCTCCTCTATGCCCCGCCTTTCTGAAACCACTCAAACTTTTACAAAGCTCATCCATCTGAAAAGCGATGTGTGCTCTGATTGGCCAGCTATCCAGTGCGTTGTGATTGGCTGAATACCTCAAGCTTGTGACGGAAATGTTACGCGATTACCATACTGTGATGCTGTGTGTGTGTGACAAGCGCCTGTGCCAGTGATGCACACGACAAGACAAAACCAGTAAAACCCATTACAAACGAGGCATTTGTTGCATCTAGTGGGGACATAATTACTGATTATAATGACTTATACTGTCTTTTTACGCATTGCATTGCATATTGCAAACATAAAACCATGTCTGCATTTGTGATCGGAGAAACGACAAACAACAAGC
>NW_015505669.1:171266-180052 GCF_001515645.1 Sinocyclocheilus grahami
TCAGCGACCAGCACGGATCAGCTCTAGGCATGACGAAGCGGATATCGTCCTCTTTTGGAAGGCCAAACAAAGTAGTTTCGCCTTCATAACGAAACACACAGCGTCTCCACAACATGACAGCAGTGGCAACAATACTACAGCGAGAATCAAAGTTACACCTTCTTTCTTTGCTGAACATTTAGGCGGCGTTATGCAAATCTTCCCACACAGGGATGTAGACATGTGAGGGCGTGTTAGAACGAGCCGTTTTAGGTAGGCATGACTGACTCCTAACTTTTATAAAGAATCTCTCTTTGGATTTGAGACTTTAGTCTTTGCAACTTTACAGATCTTCTTTATGCACCAAGAGCTTGTAACACTCCAAAGAGAAAGGAAAAATTGAAATCGCATCATATGACCCCTTTACAACTAAGCTTTTAATTATTTATAACGCTTTATTAAAGAACATTTTTACAGAATGAGTTTGGCAAAATGGCACTCCCCTATGTGTGGCGCCCCTATGCACTGCATATACTGCATACCCCGTTTTTGCGCCACTGTATGTATCTATCTACATAGAAAAACACTGTTAATCAATCAGGTATAGTTTACATCTGGTAGCTTAATTTTTTTTATATCAAATGTGATTTTTTTATATCAAATGTGGTAGGGCTACATATGTGGAGGTCGTTGCTGCCATCATGATGTTCCAAACCTGAATGACTCTCATCGCTCTCTTATCAATTAAAGTGGATGGGGATCAACAAACATATAAATAAATCCGATATCTGCAAAATCTGTTAATACAGGATTGGAATGGTACGATTGATCTCACTGCTCCCAATTCTGCCAGTAGCCTATACTGATTAAAATTATATGTTGTAAAGGAAGGGTTATAAAATAAAGCCCTAAGTTTAAAACCTTATTCTTTTATTGGAATACTTAGACGAACGAAACATCCTTTCGCTGATATCCAAACACCAAACTCTTTTCTGTTCACTGAACGAGCAGAAAATGATAGTATCATGAACACGTAAATTAGATGGTTTTATATGATAGAGGCAACGTCGAGACACAACTCGCAAATGGGGAAACCCACCCATTGCGCAAAGAAACCACAAACCATTTAGCATTTGTGTTTTCTTATATGCACAGTCAAGTTACACTAAATGGAACTCGTATGCGATCTGTATAGGCTAACCGTATGTTGCGAATTTATTTTTTCAAGGCAGGAGCCTTCAACGGGTATTTTACGCGCCTAAGAAATGATATTCGTTTGCATGTTGCGCATAGTAACATAACTTAGACGGCAACTTTTCACTGTGATTCTTTACTACAGAACACTTTTTTCTTGTCCAATCCCTCCCATGTCTCCTCCTTCCCTTTACGCACCGTCTCCCACATTCTCAGCGCGCGCGCGCTCCACTGTTCTGTCTCAGCTCTCCTGTCATCATCACAAACGAAGACAGCCTTCATGGTAGTTGGCGCAGTGGTTTCAGAGCGCTAAAAAGTATTTGAAAATCAACAGAACAATTGGGTTAGAGATCGACATCTGTCAGAGTGGACTTCACAAACATCTGCGGTCTTAATTGACCTCTTTTAAAATGCAAACCTCCACGAATGGCTTTGTTCACTCGTGTGGATTTATGCCCTGCTGTCACTGGTAGTACCAAGTCGTTTCTCTGTCTCAGTTTGTCCTCCAAAAGAAGCCTCCAGGAGACTACAGGATGAAATGGACAGTCTTGCTGTTAGAATACTTCTTGGTCAAAGTTCTGGTGCTGTTGTGCAGCGCGGTCGGGGAAACGCAGCAGCAGCAGCTCGAGGGCTTTATAATGCTCTCCGGATCCAATGGGTCCCGGGATGGGGAGAGCGTTTCTGAACCTCCACATACTGAGGACAAATGTCGGGGTTACTATGATGTCATGGGACAGTGGGACCCGCCGTTTGTTTGCCAAACTGGCAATTATTTATATTGTTGCGGCACTTGTGGATTCAGATTTTGCTGCGCTTATAAAAACTCTCGTTTGGATCAAAACACCTGCAAAAATTACGATACACCAGTGTGGTTAACAGGACAGACTCCGTATAAGAAAACCCTTGACCCTAGACACGATCCAACCAAGGATAAAACAAACTTGATTGTATATGTAATATGTGGAGTAGTGGCAATCATGGCACTGGTCGGGATATTTACCAAACTTGGACTAGAAAAGGCTCACAGACCTCACAGAGAGAGCATGTCTCGGTAAGTAGCTATGTTGGCTTGAGAAGTCCTCATTTTCTTTTTGAATTTTGCCAAAATGCTTATGGTAAGAACAGTGTGCTTTGCCATTGATTTTTTTCTTCTTCGTTTTTTGTAAACGTGCTTGCTATGTGGATGTCTTTTATGTTCCATCTTGTGCCATGAGCTCTGCTATTTTATTAATCTCTGTCAAGTTAAGAGAAGTTCAACTTTTTAAAACGAATCTGAAGATGCCATTCCATTGTGCATCTCTTTGTTTTTGAAGTGCGTGTGACCGCTTGCGTCTTTCACTCATGGTACGTTCAAAAAAAAAAAAAGCTAGACATAACTGAATGGAACAAATATCAGGTGGTTAGAAATGCGTTTTGTTTGAAAGATTTTATTTTTGAACTTAATTTCGATAATGAAAACCAAAGGAGAGAAAGAGGGAAAGCGCTCATGGCGCAAGACACTGAAAAAACAGCACAACAGTGAAAGATAGGCTTACATATGTGTGTACATAGTCCAGTAATTAAAATCAGTTTAAAAACAGCACCCTGTCTAAATGGCATCTTAGGCTGAAAAATGTTTACACCATCCAAGAATGGGTAAAAAAAAAAAAAATTCCAGGTAAAGAATTTTCTCACTAACCCAATCTTCTGTGGCTTTTGGGCTAAAAGTGTTGGTTGTTAAAGCTCTGCATTCACTGTTGTGCCTATCCTGCCCATGCATATTCGTGCTTAATTAGAGCAAAAACAATCCCTTGCATCTTCATTAAGCTTTCTAGATTCATGGATTTGTGTTATGCAAGCTCTCTTTTAAAAGGCTTTCTTGAATCACAGATCTCAAGAGATCCACATGAAAGCACGGTTAACTTGCACATGTAAACCACAAGAACTGTACTAACCATTTTAGATATTACATTATATTGCATAACTTCCGGTTGTCAGTTTTTTACCCTTTAGTTACTCAGCTTGAATTGTGGAGGTGGAAATCTCTTGTTCCTACTGATTCTGTGGGTCAAAACCTCTGATGAGAGCTGCACAGCCCACAGTGTGCAGGTTGCTGAAAGTACGGTTCACAGAAAACCCTGTTCTCTTTGAATCAGCACTCTGGACAGCGGCAGCTCTAATGCTGAATGAATAGATGTCAGTCTACTGACATTAAATCACTGTACGCCGTTCAGCTGTGCTTTGACATCTAAATACAGACCGATTACACAATGCAAGGCAATTAAATGGAATACTAATCTAATGAATGCTTGTTATTCAACAGAGCTGTTGCAAGCGTCATGCAAGGCGCCCGTCAGGGTCAGCATGAGGAAGCCATCGGAATGCACACACAGCATTATGACACTGTGCAGGCGAGAGCAAACAACATGCGTAAGTTGATTGTAGCCTACTTCCTTTCTTTTCCCACGAACTCAGCATAAACTATTCACTACATTTATGCTCTTATTAAAATACCCTGGAACAGTCTAAAAGCATGGTTTCTTCTGGCTCGAGTGCTCAATATACCATACCCTCTACACAATACAATGCACTTGTGTACTGAATTACACATGTAGTTATAAATGATACATACAACATATTAAGTATTAAAATTTTCCTTGTTGTGCAAAACTTTGTTGGTTCTGCACCACTTTTTGATTTTCGTATTCTATGCTTAGCATATACAGATATGTGTAAGAGAAAGGAGATGCTGAGAGCACAATGCTGTTGTGAAAAAAGCCTATTTATGGTCACTGCCGTGGTCTGCTGCTGCAGTTGGGTGTATGGCATTGTTTAAAACCGCTCGAAATGAATGGCTCTATCACAAATGTTCAAACTCTCATTTGTTGCAATTCTGATTACATCACCCTCTCCATGGTTATCAACTCCCTAAATATATCTGAGTTGAAAAAACACAAAATACAGTGAGAATATCAAAGCCCCCCTCAGAGGGATCCATTTTGGTTGACACTGAGGATGTAGCTGGAGAAATTTCCCTTTCATCTAATTGCATAGATAATGTCACTCTTTCTTCACTGCCATGCATATTGAAGATATCTCCATCAGAAGTTTTTGAAAACTCAGATGACTTTTATGCTACATTTCTTTACCATGAATAAAGACTATGAGCAATAATATGTAGACATATCTTAGGAAAATGGTTCTAAGAGTGCTAGATTTGTGAGTTTTTTTTGTCTTTAAAAGTAGTACAGCCCTTTTTGGTGCTCTTTTTTTATAGTTGCACAAAGAATCATGCCTTGGAAGTGATATACAGAACCTCAAAGGTGCTGTGAAAGAGCCTTTTCATATGAGTCTGGAGGGGTTTTGCTTTATTTTTTATTTATCCACCTGCTCTACACCTGCACTGTAGCCTCTTAAATGGTTTTAAATAAGAAAAGATGCATTCAAAAAGAGAAAATGGAATAAAACAATAAGAAGTATTTTGAGCAGTATGTGGATGATATTTCTAAAGTTTTATTTCACATGCAGACAACCATTACATATGGAACATCACACCATTAACAAGCTTGATTTAGAAATGTAGCTATGAAATCAGTATAATATCAGTTCTTTCCTCTATTACACAAAACAACATTCAATGAGTCATTTCGGCTCACCTTTTATTCACAGATCATGATCATTATTCTTGCAGTACTGGCTTTTAAGCCATAAACAGAGTGTAATTATGTGGACTGCTTTTAAGCTTTGAACCCAACGATTTAATATACAGCCCCCCGAGTTACTCCGTTTGAGATAATGATTTGAACCAAAATCAAGAGAGCAGACACAGGCCCTAAGAGCAAAATTTCTAGCGATTATGTAGAGGACCTTAATATGAGAGTTTTCTGAATTCTCAGGTTGAACCCTGAGTGGCAGATCATAAGATCTTGCATTTAAAACATAAAGATATGTTATAAAGCATAAAGATACTTTAGAGGTGTAGTTTTCTGAATAAGTGTTAAGAATAAAGTCTAATACTATTGATAAGAGTTCCTGTCTTTTGAACGCCAACAGACCCGTTAACAGAAGATTATCAAATCTGCTTTATGTGTCACAATAGAAGTTCATACACTCTTAAATGCCAGATGTGAGATTATTTCTTTCAACATGAGATGACAGAAAGACTCTGCGTGTGCTGTAAGTTAACTGCTGTTATTATTTCAATATGTAAATCTAGTTAGATTACACGACTGGATTCCCCTCTAATCACTCTTACATGTTACTGAGAATGCTTTAAAGATTTAAGGGCATACAAGATGAAAATATGTTATACATTCCTTATTTTATATTCTTGTCACATTCAGATTTGCTCATGCTCATATGGACTTTCTGGGAAATTATTTTTTCACATAAACCAATCAAGCCATAACTGTGTTCTGGCATTCTCATCTCTTCATATTCCTCCTCTAAGACTCTGACAATCCAGATGCTCACCCACCGTGTGCTGAATGATCCCCTCAAAGAGGTCTAGTTACCTCACTGAAAGTACAAAATTACTAGACCTTTTTTTTCCCACAATGATCCAAGATTCTGGAAGAACCAGTACTGTGCTCCATTACCATCACAGCTTGGCATTACAAGAGTACCGGTGGCATAAAGAAGAAATAGAAAAAAAGAAGAAGTATCGAATAGAGAATGGTACATTTTTTGGTCATGGCATGAAATAATCAAATCCCAGTGTGATTTCAATCATTGTACAGTACAGGATGTTCAATTCTGCACGTCAGTGACCTGAATTAAAGAACAAAAGCATTTCCTCCCACAGTGCACTGAGCAACTGAACCTTGCAGATGAAGTGGAGCTTTTTCCAATGCCACAGCCAAAATTAATTACCTTAATGGGGTTTCCCAAAAGAAACAGCAGAAAGCTATTATGTTGTATTTATTTTAAGCCTTGTGCCAACGCAAACACATGAAACAAGATCTGTTTACAAATATGCAGGTGCAGAAGACACATCTGCATGTTCTGTATGGACTTAAAAGAGCAGCAAGAGTAAAACCTGTCTGTTGTCCTTAAAGCCGCACTATGTAACTTTAGGCTCTCTAGCGGTTAATAAACAGAACTGCACACATCCCGCGGAAGAACATTCCAACCGGAGCTACTTCTCTAAGTTTATGTCTCTGGCGATTCACGCAGGTATGTGTTACTCCGCAGCGGTGACGACCCGACCAGGCTACAATAGTCCAAATATAAGTACTTATTATAAGTGTACCGTAGTGATTCGGAATAAGACAAAAACGCGGTTTGGAAGATGAATTCATGATGTAGCCTACTCGCTCATTTTATACATTTCGCAAATTTTGAACACAGAAAAAGTTTCATAGTGCTGCTTTAAAGGGGTCATATGATGCTGCTAAAAATAACATTATTTTGTGTATTTGGTGTAATGAAATGTGTTTATGCGGTTTAAAGTAAAAAAAAACACATTATTTTCCACATACTGTACATTATTGTTTCTCTTCTGTGCCCCGCCTTTCTGAAACGTGTCGATTTTTACAAAGCTCATCGGTCTGAAAAGCGAGGTGTGCTCTGATTGGCCAGTTATCCAATACGTTGTGATTGGCCGAATACCTCAAGCGTGAGAATGTTACGCCCCTCACATATGGAGTCAAAATAATGCCACATATATATGCAAAATAATAAAGTTTTGCAAAAGAAAATAAAGTAAAGTAACTTACATCATTAAAAAGGTCTATGACTCAAGCTTCATATCGATCTCGACTTCGTTTTTCATTTACATAACTCCTGGCATAAATTAAGAAATGACTGTAACTGTAAGTTTTAAAAAAAATGAAGCTTGAGTCTTTTTGGTTTAGTTTTGTGGTGGCCACGAGATATTAATTCGTGGGAACGTGATAATATCTCGTGGCCATGAGATCATATTGAGGGAACAACTTCTAGTTGATAGAATATGCTACCATATATTTTGCAAATACTGTAAACGCCTGACAATTATACCAATAAAGTTTTGACTTTACAATTGCATTTACACCTGTATGTGACGATAAATGAGTGGTGTTTTCATTTACATGAAACTACGCAAATTATTCATTTATAATTCTAGTATTTATAATTATAGTGTTAGGGTATTTATAGGGTTATTGTTAAATTCATCCTCTGCACTTCCAGTAAAAATTCCTGTCATATAGCATAATAAAAGCTTTATTGGCATGTCGGGCATTTACAGTATAGGCTATTATTTACAAAACTCTTCAAGGCTGCGTTTCCCAAAAGCATCGTAATCCAAATGATGACAATGGTTCTTCAATCGATTTAGGCTTAAGATGCTTTTGGGAAACACAGCCCTGAACGTTAAGTAAAGAGATCGAAATGAAGGTAAAAAAAAATCAAATACATAACAACGAATATAAAAATATTACCAATAATAATAATAATAACAATAAAATACATGGACTTACAAGACTTGTGGGATGGATCATTTTTTTTATTGTAGGCCTATTGTATTTCATGTACATTATTTAACATTTATTCATAATAAACTTTATTCCCGTAGCCTAGGACTATGGTTAACACTTAAACCACCAGAGGTCTCTGTATACCTAAAAGCGCCAGCGGGTAAAATTTACCCATGCACATGGCTACTGTTTTGATATGGCTAAAAAACCTATGTCACCGTATTATGCCACTGTCTTCACAATGTCTAGAGTCATAAAATTGTTATTTTTTAGTCATCAACTATGTTCTTGTCCTGTTGTTTTAAGTTCACGGCTATATTTAAGCAGGTTACGCTAATCACTTTTCTTAATGGTGAATATAAACCAGCCTGCAATGACAACGAGAATTACAAGGAAATAAATACATATTTGGGTGGTGTAATATTATAATAAAATGTTTTAAGATAACCCATGTTTTTTAAATTACTAAAATACCCTAAATAGATTCTAATAAGCCATAATAATTCACCACACTGCATGTATGCACTAGGATGTATGATACAACGACAAATTCAATCGCACAGTTTCACCTAATCAATTATTTATTTGTTTAGTTATATCATTTATAATTTGAATAAGAGAACAACACAAATAAACTTGGGGTAATCATAAAAATAGTTTTATTCATTAAATCATAATTCAGATTTTTTTTTCAGGAATAAATAGCTAAGCAACACAGTAGAGAACAATAAACGACAAAAAAATTTGCAAAACAAAAATGAATAATTAATCCAAAGTCTGAACATTTATGAGTTGGCTAAAACATCTTAATTTGAACGTGCGTTGTGTGACTGTTTGCAGTAAGCTAACTCGTTGCTCAATGACAGCGCGACAATAAAGGAATTATATGCATAAATTTGACTCGATAGCGCTTGTAGGTATAAATGCCCAGCTGTTATTCTGGTTTTACCTAAACAATTTTTTTAACAACAGGGGATTGTAAATAACACAATATTAGTAAAAGTCAATGACTGTGAGACTTGCATATTCTTTATTGAAAACATATTATGTAGCCTACATTTGAAAAACAGCCATGGGTAAAATGACCCCGTGGCAGTTCTAGTGTTAATATAATAATTTAATAATTTTTTTAATTTAAAATTTCTTAATTCAAAATAAAATATTAATAAATACATATCT
>NW_015505669.1:180194-227313 GCF_001515645.1 Sinocyclocheilus grahami
CGTCCTCCCACAGGTTAAGAGATTTTAAACAAACACATTTAGTTAACCAAATTAAACAATACACATTTTAATGCTATAAAAGTGTGCAGATTGAGAGAAGTAAACATCAGATGTTCATGTTAACAACTTCTTTAACTTGAGCAAACACTGCTAATACACATATGCATTTGTTAATAAAACGAAAACATGCATGTTTTAATGCTAGAGCATAAAAGGAAACGATGGTGCCTGGATCAGTGAGCTGCGGCTCGGGCCGATGACGTCACTTCCAGGGAGGCATGCCCAGGCCTGTTGTACACGCCCCCGTCCCTTGACTCCACCCCCATGTTAAAACAGTGCCACAAAGCGAGACGCGCAGAAACGTGAAGCGCAAAGGGAAAACGGTATCGCAAGCTCAAACTTGACTGAAACGCAAAATAAAAGCAGCGTTGCAAATAAATGTGTAGATATGGCCATTTATATGTTTCATTTATATTTTGCAATTCTTTATTTTTGTTTGCAAAACTTATTTTTTTCTCGCAATACTTCATTTTCTTTTGCAATTCTTTATTTTTGTTTGCAAAAACACATTTATTTTTTCTCAATACTTTTATTTTCGTTTGCAAAACTTTATTTTCTTTTGCAAAACTTTATTATTTTGCATATATATGTGGCATTATTTTGACTCCATACTCACATACTGTTGATGCGAGGGTAAGCCCCGGCTTAGCGTGCGCTGAGGCCGGGCTAGAGTGAGCTGAGGTGGTGGGTTCGAGAACGGGGCGCCCGGAGGATCCGACGAATGAGCGGCAACCACATGTGACGACCCCGGGCTGGACTCCGCTTCGTCCATGGTGAAAGTTGATGTATTCCCTCAGCGACCAGCACGGATCAGCTCTAGGCATGACGAAGCGGATATCGTCCTCTTTTGGAAGACCAAACAAAGTAGTTTCACTTTCACAACGAAGCACACAGCATCTTCAGGACATGGCTGCAGCGTCAACAATACTACAGCGAGAATAAAAGTTATGCATTCTTTCTTTGCGTGAACATTTGGCCGGCGTTATGCAAATCTTCCCACATAGTGAGGTAGATATGTGGGGGCATGTTAGAACGAGCCGTTTTAGGTAGGCATGGCTGACTCTGAACTTTTATAAAGAATATCTCTTCGGATTTGAGACTTTAGTCTTTGCAACTTTACAGATGTGCTTTATGCACCAAGAGCTTGTAACACTCCAAAGAGAAAGGAAAAATTGAAATCGCATCATATGACCCCTTTAACAAACTCAATGTAACTTAATACAAAAAATAAAAAGTGGAGAGAACAGAATGGATTTCTGCTCACCTATTGCATTCTTCATCCATGTGATTATTTTTGCCGTTGGCACTACTAGCAATAAGTCCATTTGCAGCAAATTGTCCTAGTTCATAGCTAGTTCAAGCATGTCTTTGTACTAGGATTCTCTCATTGCAAAAAAAATCTGATGATTTGATGTCTAGAGGCATGCTAACTTTTAAGCCATCAAATAGATCTCAAACTTTTAACTTCACTCTCGCTTTATTTTAATAAAAGACAAAGACTTATATCTAAAATGATACTGAAATCTTTTTTATATGACAGGGTGATTCATCATGAAATAGTATGTGCACTCTTTGAAACGCTATTATTAAATATTGTTGTGTGAGAATGTAACTAATGCTCTTTAAAAACGCTGCCACACATATCGGGTAGTTGCATAAACTTAGCCTCTATGTTAAGACTGTGTTTTAAGTACGAGTTTGGCCAACTAGCAGTTAGCAAAGGGGTAATCAGTCTTATTTTTGGATTCAACTTAGCCTAATCTATGATTTAATGTAACTGAATTAAAAAAAAATGTTGGTCAGTCTTAAAGAACAAAATTGGATGACTAAATTGTAAGACTAGTCTAAACCTTTTATGCAATCAGCCCCTAGTCTTAACAAAGCTAAAATTGTAATTTATTTCAGCTTTATTTCAATCAACAAAAATGTTTTGATAGTTTAAGTTTTTAATATTTGAGTTGGCGAAGCAATAACAGACAACCAGCGATATATTGTGCCTAAAATTTAAGTTACCCATTTCCTTTTTATTGATCCGTTGTATAAAAGCAAAGATATTTTTTAATTAACAATTTGAAAGAAAGATTTGTCACGTGTTTGTCATGTTTAATTGTTTGTGAATTCAATTGAAATTATTTGATGATGATAAATTGCTGTGCATGAGTGTGTTCATGTAAAGTGTTTTTTCGGTAATTTGTCTTATTTTGCAGTGCTTCTAATGGCAATACAATAAATGAATTGATAATATAATTAACAATTTAACTTACAATTACATTGTAAGCCATTTCCCCCCCATCTTTGCAATCTTTTTCTTCCTCTCTCTGGACAGATGCAAGCGTTGACTATGTGTAAAAACAGAGCATGTGCAACATATTGCCCCCCCATCTGAGGCACCATCCCATCCCACGGCCACGGTTCATGCTCCTTGAGGCAAGCAGCATATTTATGTTGGCTCAGCGACCGTAGCCACCATTGCTGCCATGCTACAATGGCAGAAACCCCCCACCGGGATTGCATTCAGGTCAGCATGGTCTCCCCATGCTCTGAGAACTCCACCAAGGAGAACTGGCTCTGATTTCACACCCAGAGGACAGGCTGGCAGCCTATTTCTTCCAGCACATTGGGGGAAGAGAGACATGTGGCCATCTGATGTGCGTCACTGAAACGGGGCTCGTTCAGGTCTGCTACTTGATGCCAATTATCATTTTACTTCACATGCAGAACTATGGTGCCCATTGTAACAAGGAAATATCACCTTTAATGCTCCAATCCTAATAATAATAAAAAATCAAAGAAGAATAAATGTGAGATTTTATTCTTGCATGATAGAGAAAGAAAGAAAATAGAGAAAATAGAAAAGGGAAATTCTTTCTACAGAAAAAGTGACTCTTAAATGGTTTTATTATTGAAATAAAATAAGCTAATTGCATCTTTGACTGGCTCACCACTCTAGAATAAGGTGTGGTCACATAAGCCAGATTTCATGGGCAAAAAAGGGTCCATCGTCTATTGTCAACAGTCATGTATATAGCACAGCTCACACAGAAGTCAGTTGGTTCTGTTGGACAATGCAACGTATGCGTGACTGGAACCAACTGACCAACTTGAAATCTTTTGCCCTCATGTAAGATTCCTGATAGCATGGATTTCTATTGAAATTACTGGATTTTGCCAGCTAAAAATCAGCGCTTCTCTCAGGTGTCTTTGGTAATTCAAACATCATCACTCGTGTGAATAAGCACTGTTTTGCCTCAGATTTTGTACTTTTTCAATGATCTCCATCAACTGTTGTCGAGTGGAAAATCAGAGCTAAAATCGTGTAGTGTGTGGGTGGCATAAGGTGATCTAAATGGAAAGTATTGCTCACAATACTACATTTAGGAATTATCATCTTCTATGACCAGCATATTTTAAATATCTGTATTGAAATTTATTTAGATTTTGGTGGTGGAGTGGAGGGGGGAGGGAGGGAAATCGACATAATCTTAAATTTCTACGAAACAAATAACAAAACTGGTTCAATGCTTATTCCTTATCTGCTTATTGCTCATCTCTACTATATCTGAAACTTCTAACTTCAAAAGTTGTGGCGCTACCAACATGCAGAAACACAAAATGTCATGTGGTGCAAAATCTCAGCAGATTTTTAACACCATAGGCATCATACACTTGTCGACTTTGTAAATAGTTACAGAGAAAACCTGGATATCTAAATGACTGAGGATTACACACTACCACACTTTCAAGTTGTTCTGAACGTAACACACTTTCGAAGAAACATGCGCCTTATAGGTAGGAGGCATAAAAAACATGACTTTACTGGGTTTTTTTCAAAATGGTATAAAAGTTTTTCAAAACCATATAAAATCAACTTCTACACAAGCAGCACATTTCTACTTGACACATCTGTAAACAATTTTCTTTAATCCTGTTGTGGATATTCTTATTCGTCATTGACCTAAAGGCAAATGTACCATTTCGATATCACAATACACTAACACTTTAGTACTTAAAAATACAATAAACATGTATTGTGTATCACACCAAGACCTTAACAGTTACTTATCAGTTACTTAGGGGCTTATGAACTCCTCAAGAATTTGATTTGCTGGTCCTGAAGGCTTTTGTGCAGGGCAGATTTAAAGAAGCAAAGACGGATGGATAGGAAGGAAAGCTGTCTGAGTGCTATTGATCTACTCGCTGATCAAGCAAAGCAGGGAAGCTGGAGAAAACACTTTTGGTTTTTCACTTTACTGCACCATTGCCATTGCAGAGATGTCCATCTGCCTAGAAAAAAAATCACTCCTGTTTCAAACTGATAGCTGCCACTGTCCAAGACAGATAACGCACACATGGAAGATGCTGAAATGACACCAAAGAGAATTGAATTCCACTGTTACATGTTTTATCAAAAACCCACATGGTTGCCAGAAGAATGAGCACCATTGGAAGGGGATTTCCTCTGTTAGCACCTACTCAGTCGCATCAATCCCACACTGCCTTTGTCACCTATTTACAGTATGTCATTCATGTATGCATTGGTTTGAATCATTCCTTGTGGCTCTCCTTTGCCTACATGACGGATTGCATCTGTTGTCATGGTGGACACGCTCATGCTAGCACAAAAACACACAGCCCCCAATCCTTAGATCAACACACCACTGCCTAAAAACGATGCATAATTCATTTCATGTAGCGTGCAGCAGCATGGGGAAATGACAGATTAATGTATTTGCTGCAGAACACTTAGCAACTCCAGACTGTTTATCATTTGACATGACAGAAACGGGAATCATTACTATCCTCTGTCTGTTCAACTTCAACATTAAGTGGACAGCCAGCTTTCATTATCACGGTAGAGACCTTAACGAATAATCAGCTCCCCAAGAGGGCAAAAGGAGATCCAAATGCAGTTTTCACAGGCAATATTAAGTTAGGATAAATTGAATGTGCTTGTTTAATGCAGTGAACATGGATGAGTGCCACTCCATCAAACGCCACAGTGAAAATGAGTATGTGTTTATGATTGAATTCTCCCTCATTAAATGTAATTCCAGACAGCAGGGGCAGGACCCAGGCTGGAATTTATAATGAGCAACCGAGACATGCTTGCAATGTTATTCCGATTTTATAGTGATGGCAAATTTCCCCCGAAGGCAATGACTGGCATTAATTGTAAAACAGGTGTTAAGGTGAATGGATCTGATGATTGTCAGTTTGAAACAGTGCTGTTAATAAGTTCCTGTGGGTATATGTGTGTGTGTGTGTGTGTGTGTGTGTGTGTGTGTGAGACATAGGAGGCCCACAGCTGTCTCAGGAGCATAATAAGTTAAACAAAGTTCATTATAGCCGCATCATTATGCATTCAATCAGTATAACTCAGTGGCTCTCAACCAGTTTAGCTTCAGGACCCAGATTTTAAATTGGGCACTGAAAGTATTCAAATTGTACAAAACAAGTAAATACATTTTTTATTTTTTTTAAATAGAAATGATTAGTTTTATTGTAAGGACGGATTAAATTGATCAAGAGTGACAGTAAATCACGTTGCATCATGTAACAAAAGATTTCTATTATCATGTTGTTCTTTTGAACATTTTATTCATCAAAGAATGCTGAAAAAACATATCACTGTTTCTAAACAAAATGTAAGCAGCATGAGTTTTCAATAATAAGAAATATTTCTTGAGCAGGAAATCAGCACATTAGAATGATTTCTGATGGATCACGTAAGACTGAAGACTGGAGTAATGGCTGCTGAAAATTTAGCTTCACAGGAATAAATGACATTTTAAAATATATTCAAATAGAAATCAGTTATTTTGAATTGTAATAATATTTCACAATATTACTGTATTTTTTAATCAGATAAATGCACTTTGGTGAGCATAAGAGCTTGCAAAAACATTTTTTTAAATATCTTACCGATCCCAAACTTTTGAACAGTAGTGTAAACTAGGAAAACTAACAATTATGCAAAAACAGCAGTGATTTATCTGTGAACCCATGGGTTTTGATCTTGTTTTTTCATGTTAGGCAACCTGTTGGTATCCGTCTCATTTGGCTGCTTTTGCCAGGTGACAAATTAGTTTGAGCCAAAATACTGTGCCGAGTTTGACTAGATGCACAGCTTTTGACATTAACAACAACAGATATGTGAAGCATTTTGCTTTCCTTCATAAAAACCTATTTATTATGCTGTCCTACCTATGTAGTTGAATTTAGCGTTGCTTTTAGAACAGACCTGTGATCAGGGTCTAGTCTCTCTCCGCTATTGGTTAGGATATCCCTTAAGTTGTTGTGCTTGTTTCCTGTCCTACTTCTTTTTAAAAATGCCAAAAGGGAATAAAGAATATCAAAAGAAAATGAACGAGAGCATAAGAACATAACATGCTGTGTCCGGTTTTTGGGCTGAGACTCACCAGTTAAGAACCACTGGTATAACTTATATCAGCAAATAAAGTTAGTAAAGCTACATGTTGTTCCCAACACAAGGACACCATGGCATATTCACATATCATTTTCTTCGATATAAACAATTAACAGATGATTTTGACAGCACAAGTGTTTCACTGTAATACTGCTGTGATATATAATATTCATCCGCTTCTCATGTTCTCATGCTCTCCATTGGCAAGAGAGCTTCAGACTTTGCTCAAAGGCTTATTGAGGTTCCATATGAGATGAACTCTTACAAGGATTTTTCACCCTTGGAAGAACAGCGTGCCTTGGCATCAGTTTTTTTTTTCATTTAACGGCACGAGATCCATTGCCTTGCAACACCGTTTCTCCAATGCTGCTGCTGTCATCCCTTCTCATATCCTGGAATGATCCTTCTATTGGAAAATAATGCCAAATAAAGAGAGAACAAGAGAGGAGGTCTGGAAGAGGCATAGATAGAACACTTTGGACTTTGTGAATATGTGATCGCGACAATATATTTGACATAAATAAAATGCTCCATTCATGTGTGGACTGCACAGCTCCCAAACTTCCAAATGCTGACATACATCCACTTGGAAGGAGTTAACATTTATCTAGGCAGATTGAACAACTTCCTGAGGTAGATTGAGTGATCAGTTTATTATTTATCTCAAATGTATCTTTCAGGGCATTTATACCTGCTATCCAATGAGTAAAAACGCAAGATGTAAATACTCTCTAGGTTTTCAAACTTTATGATGCAACAGACCCGACATATGATGATCCCCTATAGATTTTTATATTCATATCATTAGCAAAGCATTTCTACCCAAGGATGTTGATTTTTAAAAGGTAGCTGTCTGCAAACGGGAACATAGTTTGTGTAACATTAGCAACACATTATTAGCTGTCTGATAATGTAATCAAGCCAAAAACGAATGATATTAATTACAGTTATGTGTGCAGCGTTGTAGAGAGCGTTACATAAAATGCCTTAACATTCTGATACATCAACTTGTAGACGACCCTGTATAATTCGCTCTTCCTTTTCTGCGGAAACATTTTTTGGTTTAAACATATTTGGCTGAATTAATCCAATATTGTCACTTTCCATTATAGCGTTTACTACTTCAATTAACCGTGTGAAAGTGGAGCAGGCAGCCCGAGCTGGTGTGATTGAGTGGAGGCGGAGACTAATCTGCATATTTATGGTTCCGTGTCTGTATACTAAATGCAGCAAGTGTGTAAAGTGTTAAATTATTTTCATGGGAAATATGTTTAAATATATCATTTTGATCATCAAAAATGAGTTTTAATGGAAAAAGTTTAATGACTGCAGGATTTAACATAAGTTTTTAAGAGTAAGATCAGAAAAAAATATTTCCTTATAGTAACAATTGCCTATATTTACTCTTAGTGCAGATTGCACCCCAGACCATTGCAAAAAAACATACTGCAAATAGTTAACAGAACTGTTTAAGTATTTGACATACAGTTATTTATTTTACGCTCACTTTGTTTTAGATTTCAGAATAAAAGCTTTTTACATCACATTCAATTTGTCATGCAAAAGTGTGACAAAAGCAAAGTGTGACTTAATTAACAATAGCCTTATATGACCTCACTGTCCACATCCTCAGTCGTACCCAAAGCATACAACAAAAGCCTCAAAACAATGGTGTCACAGAGAGGGCAATGAGTGCCTCACGGGCAATGATACTTGACGTCTGGCAATCACTGTGCTTCCCTCTTCCTGCCATGGCTGCATTTTGCTAATGTCAAGAGCAAGAGGGAGACACGCAGAGAATAGTCCTCTCTGATTTGCTGAAGATATCACTTATAGATAGATAGATAGATAGATAGATAGATAGATAGATAGAAATCCCCTATTACCACTATGTGTCTCATTTAACTGCCTTGACAAAACCCCAAATCAAAGGTGGAAGGGCAATCAAGTCCATCCATCATGCGTCTAACAAGGACTGATGGATCTCTCCAATCAAACTGGTGACATTTTACGAATCAGCAGCTGCAGTGAACATAAGGCACGTATACAACGCGTCTGCTGTCCTATTCAGTTGATGGCTATCCTCTTGATTCAAGTGTTTCCTGGAGAGCGGAGCAATTTTGACTTTTCTCATCAGAAATTGCGCAGTAGAAGCTGTCAAACGAAAGCGTAATAATTTTCTTTAATATCCACAGGCCTATTATGTGTAAAGTCTGGCAGTGTTTCTCTGCTGTTTTAGACACACAAGAGGCTGCTGACCCAGATATGTGAAGGAAAACACCCATGCATAACTTAAGGTGCTACATCTAATAAAAGCCTCTTTTTCAGACCAATAAAGTATTAACTAGGGTGCTGGAACGAGACATGTGACATGACAGAGGCGAGCGATGTTCTGCAAACCTTTGCATTCTTACGAAAAAGACGGGTGCTTTTCAAGGGGATTTAGTTAGCTGAATGATATTGAGTGGTTCTTTATCTGACTCAGTGTAGCATTTAGACTATCAGCGGTGTTCAGGCGGTGCCTGGATCTTACCTTACATAATACGAGGAGTCGTATTTCGAACCTATAATAGATTACCTTCAGAACCTATGTCCATTACATGGCCTTGAACATATGTAAAGACAAAATCCAATGCTGTTTCACTCATAGCATCCATCAGAATGATCAACTGGCTTATTTTAATCTAGACAGATGATTATGGAGGCATATATTCATTTATCTTCTTTAGAGATGATCTTTTCATGGGTTAGACGCCCTGAAACATATTGGATCAATTTTTTTTGTTGCAAGTAAGTTGCAAAATGAGTTGTTTTATTCTTTTGTTTTAATTTCAATGGTTCTGAATTATTATCACAGAATAAGAATGGACTTGTAATTCCCACTTTCTAATGTTTCCACTAATGTCAAGTTGTACTTTTTAATTTAATCTGTTACATCAGTATGAATGTCAAGGCTGAACAATACATCTTGGTAGCATTATTTAGAATGGCTTGAATACGATAAATCTGTAACAACTAGCATCATTTGCTTCCGTATTTATGAATTTATAACTGACAGAGTTATATATTTTTTCATTTTTTTCATTTACTTAAATATATATTTTCTATACGTCTTTTTTATTTTTTTGTGGTAGGTTTACAGGTAAAAATCTCAACTAAAAAATCCTTATCATTGAACCCCATGAGTTATTTTCACAATCAGATTTTCACATGCTTTTCTCATTTTGAGTGCCTGCCTGTTTCTCATTTTTAATTCACACTCTTTCTCATATCAGCTCCATGGATCTGGAATATATCGTGCTTCATCTTTTCTCTGACTAAGGCAGTTTGAAATGCAACAATACAGTGACATTTGTAGGTTGTTGGTAATGACTCTATGTGGATTTCTGTGGCGCTCTCTCATGAGAGGCAGCATCCTGCATGTCTAATGAGCACTAGTGAACAAATAAACATATGGAGTGGATAATGAGGACATCAGTGTTTATAACACCAAGCAGTCCAATCTCACACGCTCTAAAAGTGTTGGCATATTTATGGATATTTAACATGGTTTATACTCTATACTGTATTGTCGTCTTACCCTTTGTGTAAAAACTGATCTCTTTTTATCAACGTTTACCCATTACCCAGTGTATACACTGCGGTTTGGAATAATTAAGATTTTTTAGGTTTTTGAAAGAAGTCTCTTATGCTCACCAAGGCTGCATTTCTTTGATCAAAATGTAAAAACAGCAATATTGTAAAATATTATTACAACTGAAAAGAACTGTTTTTTATTTTAACATAATTTTAAATGTCATGCATCCCTGTGATGGCTAAGCTGAATTGTCAGCAGCCATTACGCCAGTCTTCAATGTCACATGATCCTTCAGAAATCATTCTAATATGTTGATTTGATGCTCAGTTATTATTCATTATTATTGGTGCTCAAATAGTTCTTATTAATGTTGTTGTTAAAGAGTTTTTGCTGCCAAATATATTTTTGGAAAACTGTGATACTTTGTTAGTATTCATGTGATACTGAAGACTGGAGAAATGGCTGATGAAATTTCAGCTTTGCCATCATATTTAAAAAAATCAATAAATAAAATATATTTTTAAAAAAACGGTTAATTTAAATTGTAATAATATTTCTCAGTAATGCTATTTTTATTTATTTTTTCATCAAATGCAGCCTTGGTAAGTATAGACACTTCACTGAATAATTTTTTTTTTTTAAATCTCAATTATTCCAAACATTATCATTCTCCTCTTGTCATGTATTCATGTGTGAAGTAGCTGTACACAGAAGGCAAGAGGTCAAACACTAAAAGCAAACCTTTATGATCAAGTGCACTTTGACCTCATTTTTCAAGAAAGAAAACGTTCTGCCTTCCTCAGGCCAGCCCATTTAGAGCACAATAGCGGATCCTGATAGAGGCAAACAGCTTTCACACACACTTCTCTATCACTCATCCGCAGCAGTTTCACAGGATTGTGCCCTCTTCTTACATTTAAAATGAATTGTGACCTAACTTTTTCTGAGCAGCTTATACTTCTATATGACCTCTGCTGCTATCTGTCTGTTTGAATGGGTGTTATTAATAGTGCCAAATAGTACTGGTCAAGTTAATCAAGTCAGTAAAATCACAAAATAAATTGAATTAAATGTGCCACTGCCACTTAAACAGAGTATAGTTATGGTCATAAGTTTACATACACCTTGCAGAATCTGCAAAATAATTAATAATTTTAAGAAAATAAGAGGGATCGAAAAATGTGCATCTTGTTTTTTATTTAACACTGCACTTTATAAGTTATTTCACGCAACAGATGTTTACATCGTCACGTCACATGTCACGTCACATATAGTCCACAAGACAAAATAACAACTGAATTTATACAAATGAACCAATTCAAAAGTTCAAAAACGTTCTGGGAAACATGTGTCTATCGTATTTAGCTTCTGAAATGCAGTCATAATAAAATTGCACACATCCATCCTGTTCAATAGTTTTTTTGACCCCCAGCTCTTAATGCACTGTGTTGCCTTTTTGAGTATCAGTAAATGTTTGCATATTTTTGTGTCCCTCAATTGTGTGAAATTATTGTTTAAATCATGCAGTCTCTGCTGGAAAGGGTTCAAATATGCAGAAGATGCTGGACAGCCAAAGACTGTACAAGATCTGGAAGATTTTCTGAAGAACAGTTGGTAGTTTAACTGCCAAAACAGCCAAAGTACATCTAGGTAACAGATGGGTAGTCTTTGAAAGGGGTCATTTGTGTAAATTCAGCTATATTATTTTGTGTTTGTGAGCTTATGTAAACATCTGTTACTTTGGTAAAATTATTAACATTTTGCAGATTCTACAACATGTATGTAAACATTATGTTTTTTTTTTAATTATTTAAAAAAGGTTGTAAAAAAAAAAAATTAATAAAAAAGACAAAATGTAATTATAAATTCATAAATACTCTCCAGGGCCAGCGCACTATTTTTATTGTTGGGTCCTGACACACACACACATTATTTATGTACATTTCCACTAGATAAATATAGCAGGCAAGTTTGCATAGACTATTTTTATTCTTTTAACTCATTACCTCCCTCAAAAACTGATTTTGCAGATTCTACAACATGTATGTAAACATTATGTTTTTTTTTAAATTATTTAAAAAAGGTTGTAAAAAAAAAAACATTTCCACTAGATAAATATAGCAGGCAAGTTTGCATAGACTATTTTTATTCTTTTAACTCATTACCTCCCTCAAAAACTGACAAACTCAGCTGTCACCACCATTAAATTCTGTGATCTCTCTTCACATTTGCTGAAAACAGCAACTGCTGTAAGCTGTCATTTCACTCAATCTTTTCCTTAGGATGAAACTTTACACTAGCATCTGCTTCCATCAAAGCAGACCTGGATATATAAGTGGCATCACACAGCTCCCCACACACAGCTGTTAGTGATGTGTCACAGAAAATAAAATAAAATACAAACAAATACTCCCATAAACACTGACTGACATATTGTTGAGCAAGATTCATACTCGCAACCTCTCAGACTTCAAGAAAGAAAAGTTCCTCTGAGCTACGTGAGCTCTTGCTCATGCTCATGCAGGCTGAGCCCACTTAAGCTAAAATCCTACAATCGCCCCTATAGGTCTGTATTATATTCATGTAACGGAGATCATCCACTGTGGGCTGTGATGGGCCGTTTACATGCCTGTATTTAAACCCGGTCCATCACAGCAGATCACACTGCAGTCCATTAATTGCAAAGTTGGATGTGATCCCAGCAAAACCATCTTTCTCCTCAGTGGCAGATAACAATTGCTAATTAATGCGTGTTAATGTTTCCTTGTTCAGCGGGCTAGTGGTGATTTAACAACACAAAAGCAAACACTGAAGGTCCATCAATTGTGAACACTGAGCTTGCTTAGCACGTGGGTGGTGGAAGCCATACAAGAGGCTGGCTGCATGCACCGCAAACAGTGCACGAATGCTTGTGTTGCCATGACGAGAGCGATAGCACAAGGAGAAGATGGTGTAAAGGCAATTTGCAACCAAACACTTGGGAGGAAGTTCTCCCAGTGGAGATGAGTCAGCTTCTTACACAAAACAAAACAAACACTAACCCAGGAAATTGAATAGAACCAAGCATGGGATCACTCCCACTTATCTGCTACTTCTGTCAAATTTTCAAGAGTAGGCCGCAAAATCTGTGGTGTACAAAATGAACAGCATGTATGTTTAACAGGAACGTTTTGGCCCAAAAAAATTTCTTCAAAAAATAGGTGTTTATGTCTATTATTGTATACGAGCTTCTACTGGCTTCGTGGATTTTATTTCATTTTTTGACCTTGGCAAACTTGAAATACATACTTAGTGTGCTATGGCTCACCACTCACGTTATTATGTGCTCATCTCGCCACTTACAGTTTGCCTGAGGTCACAGAAGGGGTCACAGGTCTGAGGACCGGGAGGAAGACACTCAGCCCACTTAATAATGTCCTATTGACCTTTGCCTGTTAGAGATGAAATATTAATCAGATATTAGTAGTAGCAGTGTTCCATTAAGACTTGGGCAAAACACACACACACACACACACACACACAATAATTATATATATATATATGTTACACATAAATTACTTGAAAATATGTATTTTTTTAATAATACAATTAAATTCTGGCAAATGTAACACTAACAAAAATTCTGAACATGTAATTATAGAGACTAAAAAAGTTTAAAGCTATCTGACTTTTAAAATGAGATTAAAATAAAATTGTAAATAGTTTTAAGGGCACAAAACGTTCCCCTAATTGAAGAATCACCCGTAAACACAACCATTAAAGGTATAGGGGCTCTGTAATTTTTTTCCATGCTTTTGAAAGAAGTCTCTTATGCTCACCAAGGCTAAATTTCTTTAATACAGTAAATACAGTGATACTGTAAAATATTATTACAGTTTAAAATAACTGTTTTCTTTTGTAATATATTTTAAAATGTAATTGATTCCTTTGATAGCAAACCTGAATATTTATCATATTTAATATTCCTTCAGAAATCATTCCAATATGCTTGTTCTCTTTTATTATGTTGAAAATAGTTGTTCTGCTTAATATTTTTGTGGAAACCTTGATCATCTTTTTTCAGGATTCTTCAATGAATAGAAAGTTCTAAAGAACATTTATCTGTAATATTTTGAAATCTTTGTCAGTTTTTGAGCAAATAAATTCACACCTTCTGAATAAAAATATTCATTTTATTAAAAACAAAAAATGTGCTGAGCTCAAACGTTTGAATAATAGTGCACATAAGTCCAGACTTTCATGTGAAGTTTGCACAGTACGAGTCTGCACTCAAAGCGTTCAGTATCTGTTTCCCCGAGTCATCCAAATTTTATCATTACATAACCGAATATAACAATGTACTATTAGCAAATAAACAATATTTTCCACACGCTTTGGGAAAACAAAGAATGATAATCTGTTGTTATTTGACAAAAACATTAGAGAAAACAAGCACACTAAGCGCTAATGCGTGTACAGTAGTCTATAGTGTTTTTCTGAAGCTCTGTTGAGCAGTAATCTGTGCCATGTCTGGTGTGACTCACTGCACGGCGCTCAGTACAGACGTGTGTCAGCAACCCTGCTGCAGGGCTAAGTGATTAATTAGTCACAACAGGAGCTCTGCGCTGACAGCTCTGCCACGCAGGTTACACCTCTTTGATCGTCATTCACCGCTGACAATTCATCTCTATGAACCAGAGGAAGTCAAGGGAGGAAATCAATGGGACCGGTTGTATATACATACCATCACTTATTCTTTGACTGTCACATCACAGGAGGTAGATTGGACTGGGTTATGACACTAGCCACATACACACATCAAACAGCTCATTATCAGATCCATTCAGTCTGATTCTTTTTTGTCTGCCTGTGACTTACTGAATGTAAAGACAGTTTTAGAGCCTTTAGGTGTCTGTTTCTCTTTTGTTATTAGTGGCAACTGAATCCCAAGTGACATTAGTCAGCAGTAAGCAAGACATATTATTAGGGATGACTTAGAAAATGTTGTAAATTAAAACAAAATAATGATGCAACCCTTTAACAATATTTTATTTTGTTTGCAGAAGGCGGCCAGATAAACAACATGATGCAAATGCACCCGTATCCAACCCTCAGCCAGCTGTCCCATGTCTATGAGCAACAGCAATCGGCAAAAGAGCTCAACAGATATGCCTCACTGAAGGCTGTTGGTAAGGACGTACACTCAAAAGGATCATTTTTAGCATGTCAGTGTTATACTCTCATGTGGATCTTTCCTGTGCAAAACTCATAAATTATTCCTCTTATTGAACATAGCATTTACCACAGAATATTTTACAAATGATTAATGAATCCCAGAATAAGACTTTGTGAGCTGTTTTATCATTGGGTCTGTTTTGAAAGAGAGTCACTGTACTTCATTGCAGTTGACTTACATTCACTTGGGATTTTTAAAAATATATCATAGCAAAACTATATATATATATACCTGTATATACAGTGGGTACGGAAAGTATTCAGACCCCCTTAATGTGTGTGTGTGTGTGTGTGTGTGTGTGTGAGAGTGTGTATGAAGTAACAGTTTTCTATTTTAATACATTTTAAAATGTAATTTTCAACAACCATTGCTCCAGTATTCAGTGTCACATGATCCTTTAGAAGTAATTTTTATATGATCATTTGGTACTCAAGAAATATTTCTTATTATTATCAGCGTTGAAAAAAGTTGTGCTGCTTAATAGTTTTGTGGAAACTGTGATGCATTTTTTCAGGATTCTCTGTTGAATGGAAAATTCAAAAGAGCAACATTTATTTGAAATTGAAATATTTTTAACATTATAACATTATAAATGTCTTTACTGCCATTGTTGGGTTAATGTAATGTGTCATTGCTGAATAAAAGTATTAATTTACTTAAAAAAAAAAAAAAAAAGTACTGACGCCAAACTTTTGAACGGTAGTGTATACAGCAGTGTTTCCCAACCGTTTTTTTAGTCGCGGCACCCTTTGGAAATTTTAACAAACTTGTGGCACCCTACAAAATTAATTTTGTCACAATATTTGAATTTCTAACTTCGATATGATAATTTGAAAAGTATAGATACTCGGTACAACAGGGAAAAACTGCAGAATATAATGTCATACAGATATTTTTAATATTATTAAAAGATTTTGTCCATCAATAGTGATAATCAGTAGGCTAATTTCTAATGAAGAGACCAATTTATATGACAGATTTTAATGTAGGCTTTTATACATATGTAAACATTATTTAATTACCATTATAACTAGCTATCTCACAAATTTTTGCTCACTCAGTGTTTTTTAAATTTTACAATGGGGTAATTTTGGTGCAGTAGCACGAGATAGCTTGATTTCAAACTTTGAATTGAATAAAAAATGATAAGTAAGCAGTCAGAAATAAAATAAGAACAAATAAAGAAATTAATAATGATAGCACAAATAAAAAATTATAACAGGCCTTCGAATTAAATAAATTGCTTTTTAGTTTTTCAGGTAGGTTTTTTTTTTTACCAATTATCCAAATAATGTTTAGTCCTAGAAAGCTATTATTATCAGAACACGTGAGCATAACATAGCAGTTAGCAGATCAATGAATGAGAGGGCAGCGTTACCAGAGTTGCCCATATACCCCATATACACCATGTTACAGAACAGTAGGGCTATTGCAGACATAAACAATACTGTACTACCTCTATGTTTCCTGTCGGCTCAATTTTTGAGTGGACTTTGCTGTTCCGATGAGCATGAACAGTATACGAATGGAGCGACTGAGCGGAGCACACACGCATAGAGCGGGATAATACGCAGAGCGTCACACCACGTGAAAGTGAATCCTGAGCGGTGAACTAATCTTCGGCAGCCGGGATTTCGGTGCATCTCTAATTATTGGCGACATCAGAAATGGATATTATATAATAGATGCTCTTTTGAAAATTTTAGCACGGCACCCCGGTTGGGAAACACTGGTATACAGTATATAGGCTACTGAAATGAAAGAAGAAAAAAAAACATACCTGTTAAACACGGAAACTACACTACAAAACATTTGAATTGGCATTTTTAAAATGATTTAACATCTAAAAAAAATAAAAATAAAAATGAAATAAAATAGAAAACTCTAAAAAAAACAACAATGATAATAAAAACATAATTGAAGACAAATAAACTATTTAATTAACTATTATAACCCTGTGTTAAAGTTGCTATTGATTAAAGTGCTTGCATAATTGCAAACTAAATTCATAAAAACTGCATAAATATAATGCCATGGTTTAACCATGGTATGTTACTACTATTGTTTCTCCAACTGCTTACTCAAGGATTTCTAAGAGACAAGACGCCTGCAAGAGCATCTCTCTAATGCATGTTATTTACACTGTGAATTAACTTCAGGCTTTCTTCCTGCCCTTACCAAATGTTCTAATTTCACCTCATCATGGATGACATAAACCATATGAGATCATTGAACAGAGAAAAACTGGCCCTCTGGAGTCACAGTTATTTTTTCTTATTTAATTGCCTCCATGAAAATTCCCAAAGGTAGAGAATTGTTAGAGCTGATAAGTCCCAATTCTGCAAATCAATACTTCTCTCTCAGTCCCCAAATACATCTCTAAGGTCAGAAAATTGGACTTCCACCTGACGTAGAGAAGTGGAGCTTCTAATAAAGGCCTGTAGAATATCCTCCCACGAAAACCCTTTGAGATCCTGATGACACTAACTCCGTGCATGAAGTAACGGAGTTGTGAGCCGATAGATATTTGAACTCTGTCTGGAGGCACTAGTTACAAAACCACGATTCATCTTGATTATGGCTCTAGAGGATGTGCACTGTTGAGCACTGTAATTGATTCACCCGTCTGTTGTGATGATCCGTGTGTCTGATATAAGGAGCGGCGCAATGGTGGAAAAATGTCCACTGTGCATGACGTCTTCGTCTTCTCCCACAGGGGCAGACGAGTGATAAATAAGGTTTATTATCACACTGCAGACCAAGTTTATTTTAAGCTTGAAAAGTTTATCTTCAAGGTCGTCAAAGCAGCCGACCATCAAAAGCAGACAAAGGAAGTCACACTAGGATGCCTGGTACTCTAAGAGTAATGATTCCCTTTTAAACATGAATCACCTGGTAAAAGGATACATCTTCCAAAGGAACGTGACATGCCGTACTTAAACTGACCACAGATTGAAAACCTTAACTCCTTGTGTGATCTTATTGATCTTATTGTGAATGATTTATAGCTCATAATTTGCCATTAAATTATCATAATTTGATCTTCCATTGAAACATGAGACATATACCATATGCCTGGCTTCTCCAATCATTTAACCCTAACGTTTTCTTAAATTCAACCTCAAACTCACATTCAGATCTGTCTTCATCCAATCAACAACAGATGGATAATTAGATCATCTTTGGTCACAGTACGGAAGAAAATATTTGTCACTACTTCTGTTACATTGCAACTTCAATGTCATGTCATAAATAATATCATTTACATTTTTCGAGATCTAATAAATTCAAGATTTAAAGGGGTCATATTGTATTTTTATTATATTTAGTTATATTATATTATATTATTAAATTATATTTATTTTAATTTTTTTAAATATTACATATATTTATTTTATTATAAGTTTGTTATGTGAAAAAAGCAAAATAAAAAAGAGCAATATGTGTTAATAATAAGTTAAAGGAGTCATACAATCCGATTTCATGTTTTCCTTTGTCTTTGGAGTGTTAAAAGCTGTTCGTTCATACAGAAGATCTGTAAAGTCGCAAAGATTAAAGTCTCAAACCCAAAGAGATGTTTTTTATAAAAGTGAACGCTCATCCACGCCTTCCTAAAACACCTCAATTAAACATGACCCCACATGCCTACGTCACTGTGTGGGAAGATTTGCATAACACTGCCCAAATGTACACGTAAAGAAAGAAGGCATAACTTTTATTCTCGCTGTAGTATTGCTGCTGCCGCCGCCATGTCGTGGAGATGCTGTGTGTTTCGTTGCGAAAGCGAAACTACTTTGTTTGGCCTTCCAAAAGAGGACACAACTAGAAATCAGTGGTTATGTTTTATTTACAACACAATTTACAACAAAATATTCGAGTGTGTGCAGCGCATTTTACGGAGGAAAGATTCCTGAACCTGGTAAGGGGCGTAACATTTCCGTCACATGCTTGAGGAATTCGGCCAATCACAACGCACTAGATAGCTAGCCAATCAGAGCACACCACACTTTTCAGAACGATGAGCTTTGTAAAAATCGATGCGTTTCAGAAAGGTGGGGTATAGAGGAGCAACAATAATGTACAGTATGTGGAAAATAATGTGTTTTTTGAACCTTAAACTGCGTAAACACATTGCATTACACCAAATAATGTTATTTTTAGCAACGTCATATTAAAACATTTTTGGCATAACCTTTCAGCCAAAAATAGCCATTACAGATACAGCACACAGCACAAAGTGTCCACCTTTACTATAGAAACAATAGTAACTGAACATAATGTTAGTTTTGTTGCGCCAAAACAGTCCTGTTTAATTTTTTCATATAGGAATATTAGCATCTACCGTTGTGGTCAAAATTTTACATACACTTTGCAGTATCTGAAAATTTTTTATTATTTTACTAAAATAAGAGGGATCATATAAAATGCATGTTATTTTTTATTTAGTACTGACCCGAATAAGATATCTCACATAAAAGACGTTTACATATAGTCCACAAAAGAAAATAATAGTTGAATTTATAAAAATGACCCCATTCAAAAGTTTGCATACGCTTGATTTTTAATACTGTGTTGTTACCTGGATGATCCACAGCTGTTTTTGTTTTGCGATAGTTGTTCATGAGTGCCTTGTTTGTCCTGAACATTTACACTGCCTGCTGTTCTTCAGAAAAATCTGTCATCTTTTGCGTATTTGAGCCCTTTCCAACAATGACTGTATGCTTTTGAGATCCATCTTTTCACACTGAGGACAACTGAGGGACTTACATGCAACTATTACAAAAAGTTCAAGTGCTCACTGATGCTCCACAAGGAAACGATGCATTAAGAGCCTGGAGGTGAAACCTTTTAAATTTGAAGATCAGGGTAAATTGAAATTGTTTTGTCTTCTGGGAAACATGTAAGTATCTTCTGTAGCTTCTAAAGGGCAGTACTAAATGAAACTATGATATTATAGTTTATATATATTATAGAATAATATGATATTTAGGCAAAATAATAAAAATGTACACATCTTCATTCTGTTCAAAAGTTTACACCCCTGGCTCTTAATGCATAATTTTTCCCTACTGGAGCATCAATAACCATTTGAACCTTTTGTAATAGTTGCATGTAAGTCCCTCCGTTGTCTTCAGTGTGAAAAGATGGATCTCAAAATCATACAGACATTTGTAAAAAAAAATATTTTTCATGATATCTCAACTACCCTCATTCTTCCTCTCTATCTTTCCCTCAGCGGCCAAAGCCAACGGTGATTTCCTCAACAAGCAACACCGCCACTTGGTCGAGTTGGCAGCGAAGGGAAGCCTGCCACTTCATCCAGTCAGAATGGAGCACATGGAACCCACAGCTTCCTACGTCACAGAGGTCCCGTGCCTCAAGCAAAATGGACAGAAGCCCAGGAGCATTAAACCCAACGTGTCCCATCCCGCAATGGCCTACAGCTCCAATACCATCGCAAACCCTGGCATGCTGAGAAGCTGGGAGGCTGCAGAGACTGCGGGGCGACGCAAAACCTATGGCCCTAGGAAGATGTGCACGGTGGAGCAGGTTAATCAGCTACACACTGCCCGCAGTCATCATTACCTACCCACGCAACCCTACTTTGTAACCAACAGTAAGACAGAGGTGACTGTGTAAGAGGCTGAATACATTTCATAGCAAGCAGCAGAGAGCCAAAAGTGATTATCGTCATGAAAGGACTCTCCACACTGCCCCTAGTGGACTGGAGGCACAACATGGGTAAGCATGTCATGCCCTCACGACAACATCAGCTGACAGTGAGGCCAGGGTTACTTCACCACTATTTATATCCACTGTAACAATGATGTGTTTGTGTTCCGTCAATGAAAAGGTAAAAGGAAACAGATGTAAAGAATTGGCACAAGGAAAGGTTCAGATCAGTAGCAATAAGATGTAATAAACGTATATGAAAGAGAATGGCTATGGAGAGATGAGACATTACAGAAATGAAACATACTGCATTATTGATCCCAGATATTAAAGGGCTGGCATGGAGTATGAAACATAGGGCGATGCTCTTATCTGAAATAATATACAGAAAATTTGTCGGATGTGATATTGATTTGTTGAAGACAGCGTAAAAGACACTGGGTTTGAGGCTGTGCCTTTTGTTTTGTCATTAAAGCACCTCGGTCAAGCAACTGAACAACTGATGCTTGAAATATGGAGTCCGAAGAGTATTATTAGCGGTGGTCACATGTACTGAATATTTCATGCGAAGGTAGCATTGCCATTCCATGAGCAGCACTGTTAAAGAACATAGAAGCTTGGGCACAACTTGTGTTTTTGGAAATACGTGTTTGGTCTCTTTTTTCTTTTTCTTTTTATGTGTACTCTCAAACGCATACAAGCATGTTGAAATATTTGTCAAAATGTCATCAGTAGGTATATCTGCTGCCACATGTACCGTAAGGTTTTTTGCACTTTTACAAATGTGTTGTGCAGAAGAAACATTTTATTTATTTACTAATTTTTTCCCCCCAAACAGATGTGACTTAAAATGAAAAAGAACATAAAAGTATATTTATACCATTGCCAGTATATGTATGCAAATTATACAGTACATTGTGCCAAGAAGTAGCTGGTTGAAGTTGTTGTGTTCAGCATTATTTATTTAAAATGTATTTATTTATTTTCTGTTTTATTCAATAGTGTGTTTGAGAGAAAATGTTTCTGTTGCTACATCATTATCTTATGGAGTGGTAGTTCTGGAGATGAAGATGTACTTTAAACTGGAATAAAATAAGTTTTTTCTTTCCTCATTCTCTTCATCTTTATTTTTCCCCTTCTATTGCTGTCTTTGATGCTAACAGGATGTTGCATTGTGAGGTTTTCGTAAACAGGTCGATGAACTTTGTTGTATCCAATTGAGTTAATTCAGCAATGCGTAAACCTGGAAATATCAACCCAAAGAACTTGACCCGCTCCTGCACTTCTGTCTGATTGCAGGGGAACCAGATCATGTGGAATAACTCTAGTCTAGGACGAATCCTGTCAGCCTCACTGCCTGACAAAATGTCTATCTACGCCATGCTTATTCTGTTGTATGTAGTGTGCATTAGCACTAAGGAGTTCCATAACTGCTTGTTTGTGCATCATGAAATCTTACAGCAGCTTTGCAGATTTATTCACGGTTGATTTATTTTTCATTATTTTCCTTTCTTCCATCATGCATTAAAGCTGAAATAAAGAGAAGCATGAGAATAAATGAAGTATAGTGTATGTGTACACCGAAAAGCATTTAAACATGCCATAACTACACTCTTTCTAGCCAAATTCCGAGGTCCATCAAAGGCTGTTGTGGTGTTTTGTTAGAAATAGCCAGGGAACAGGCAGCAAGTCTTTCATCTGCGGCAATTCTGAGGAAGTTCCAGATGAGGAGCAGGGAAGGAAAGGGCTCTGATTGATTTGATTCAGGCACTTTGAGCAAGAATAAGTCAGCTAATCCAATCCTCAGCTGCACGCATTCACCTCTGAACAGGTGCCTGGAAACATTTCTGTGGGGGCCTTGTTGAGCTGCCAGAAATCAAAGTTCTGCTCGGCGAATTAAGATTGAGGGTGCGAGTGACCTAGTTAACCGAATCAGCACCGGCCTGATCGGCATACAGGCACAAAGTATTAGAGAGCGGGTGGTCGATTGCATTTGTTTGCTGAGGTCTCAGGCTGAGCCTTGCATTTTTTCATGGCTTTAACATCTACATTAACTGGAAAGAAAAAAAAAAGATATTATTCTACAGAAAACTAATTATTCTATATGGCTTATGTATGCCAGGTTACCCCATCATATTACACATTACAAAAAAGTAGTGACTAGCATATATATATATATATATATATATATCATTTGAAATATTATCAAATTATATCAGTATAAGGCAAAAAATGATAGATTTACCTGTGTTATTTAGCAGATGCTTTTATCCAAAGTGACTTATGAGGAATGTTAAAACATGAAAAAGGAGACATAAATATACGTGCGTTAATACATGAAAGTGAGAAACAGCGAAACAATAGTGAAAGGACAGTATTACCTTTATGTTTTCGGACTTTAGAGTGAATCAACACTAGAGTGTTTAGATAACAGGGTAATATAGATAAATGGATGAAATTTAATCAGTTGTGTTCTTTATCAATAAATGATTCATTTATAAATCAATCAATGCATGAATATTAGTATAAGTTAGGCTAGTTAATTTCATATACACATAAAAACAAGTGATGACCACAACCAAAAACCACAGCGTATTCATAAATATGAAGCACTCACTGATTTGCATTTTATACTCCGAGTCAGAAATCTCCAAATTATGAGCACAACCTAATTTCAATTAAGGGAGAAATGAGGTCGCGAAATGGTATTGACTGTCATTAATGGACTGAGCCTGAGATAAGTCTGATTGTTATGAGGTTATGATTAATTTGAAGTTGGAAAATGGTAATTTGGACCTATAGTGGATACTGAGAAACTAATCAGATTCAAGGGCTTATCTTTTTCTTTTCATATTTCAGTATTGCCACTTGTTCTTATCTATGAGTGTAAAATGCAATTAATTTGGTTTACATTGCTTTTACATTAGGATATGTCACCACATGGCAGACAAGCTGACTTTAAAACAGTAATGTAAATACTATTTTTGTGCAGTGTCTTTGTATACATGACATTTATTAAAGATACACTAAACTGATCTCATTGGTAAAGAAGGTTAATTTAATTGTACTTTGATATATTCATAATTTACTTCTGTTAAATTCACAATTAGAGGTTTTTGGTTTTCTTTGTTTGCACAGGTATACTAATGCAAAGCTTGCATGTATCAAGCATTTCTCTTGTTGAGCTTGGTCCAATGAGGATGTTTTCATGACAAAAGCTTTTGCTTGTACCGACTAATGCTAAAGAACAAGTTTAATCCATATTATATGTTTAAAAGTCACATGTTCTCCTAAGCTGTTCTTTCATGAAGTATGCAAAGCAGTACACGCAAATTTTATGTTAGTTTGAGAAATGTTTAGGGTTATCCCTTGAATAAATTGAGAAAGTATAAATGTTTACTATGTAATCTATGACTTGACATTGCATCTGAGTGGCACTGATTTTGCTTCTTTCACAGGCTTGCATCTGAATTAAAATGCAGTTTTGCTTCTTTGTAGTTCTGTTTTTCTCTGTTTCATGTGTAGACAAACCGACAGATAGATGATAAACAGTATAAAATAGTAAATACCTATAAAAAGCAATCCATGGCACAGGTGCTACCAATCAAGCGATAGCACTATTAGTTTTTCCAAGCATTAATTACACGCTTTGTCTTGTTGGCCATAGCCTCATCCTCATGGGAGCATGCTGAAAGATCAACCAAAAGAGATCAGATCATCTCTGACTTAATTACAGCAGTACCTTTTCATTCATACTGGTTTAAACCAGAACACAAAGAAGTGCACAAAACAATCACTGATGCAATCTGTCATGTCGGACATTGATCTCTTATAGGCATTTCTGCAGAGGCTGTGTGCTCTGCTGTGGTTTGTTATATACATTCAAGCCTGAGTGAGTAATTATGCTCATCCAGTTTTTCTGGTTCATGGAGATGATAGGCCATTGCACCCACCAGTCCGCTGCTTGGTCTAAGGGCATGATTACTGAAAGCCCTGTGAACACATTGAGTCTGCAGATCTACCGCCTGTCACATGGTGAGTCACTGCAATGAGATTCAATTTCTCAACCCTCATCTACAACTGACATGAATATTTATGCATGAGGTAGACTTTTATCTCCCACTGTTTTCCCCCTGAGTGTTCGCTCCTGTAACACTAACTTCCTGTCTGAGACAAGTGACTGATCCTGGGACTTGTCATGTGGAACATAAAAAAATCTTCAGAGCACTGCTTCTCTTTATCTGTGAGAGAATAAACCAGTGCAGGACACACAAGAGACTCCTCACAAAACCTTACCAATGCCCAACAATGAGATGAGCTCAGATCCTTGCATTTCGTGAGAATTTCCATCACGCCTTTGGCCTCAGGTTGTGTTAAAGGGCTGCAACTATGGCTGTCAGACTGAATGGCTTCTGAGAGGCAGTTTGCATAGGATGCATTGGAGAACTCCATTAGATTTGTAAACGAATGAACAGGGTAATTGGAAAGATTCAGTTAAAAGAATGATTCATTCATGAAACAGACACTGTTTCCAACTGCGCTGTTTTTCTGAGTGAACATGTAAACTTTAATTTGTGTCATGAATCCATTCACCGGATCACACAACCAGTTTGAACTATTTATTCATGAACTGAACTGAATCAGTCTGGGTCAACAACTCGCTATCTGTATCTGATTCCAATATTTTAAGAATATGTACTAAATGTGATAAAGAACTAAGATAAAATATGAATAAAGTATCAATACAGCTGTAATGTTGGCATTGTTCCATTTTGAATAAAATAGCATATTATTTAAATGTGAAAACCCCTTTTCCTTTGAGTAATGATTAGAATAAAACTACAGTTAATTTACATTATACCGCGGTTTTAGATGGCTTTTTATGAGCTGAATAATGGCTGCAACAAAACTAACTATGGCACGTGAAAGGTCACACTTTATTTTAAGGTCCAGTTCTCACTATTAACTAACTATTAACTACGAATTTCGCCTCAATAAACTACTAATTACTGCTTATTAATAGTTAGTAAAGTAGTTGTTAAGTTTAGGTATTGGGTAGGATTAAGGATTAATAATATGGTCATGTAGAATATGTGCTTTATAAGTACTAGTAAACAGCCAATATACTAGTATTATGCATGTTAATAAGCAACTAGTTAATAGTGAGAATTGGTTCCTATACTAAAGTGTTACCACACGAAATTTCAGTAAACAGCAATATATGCTGCTACATTTGGCTTTGAACATTATAGAGCACATATGCCATGCCAGGATGTCAGGGACCATGAGATGATGCGAAATAACCACTGAATCAATTTACGGAAATGAGTCAGAAGTCCCATCACTAGTTTTTAAGATTTTCTTTTAAAAAGGAAAAATAAAATCCAGAGACCCCCAGAACATGATGATTCAGATTGATACATAAACCATGATGGGTCATAAGACAGGTTATCACAGGAGGGACTTGAGCTGTAATCATATTCATAGCGGCCCTTTGGTCTACCTCAGTAATTAAGAAGTGAGTGGCAGTTTTGGAAATTCTAATAATACCTTTTTGTTACTGTCGGGTTTTCTTTAGCTTCATTTGTGCTCCTGAATAATGTTATGATGAAATTATGACAGGTGAGCGCTCAGCGGAAATGAAGCTCACACAGGCCATTTTAATGCCTTTAGATCCAACAATTAGGTTTTCATAAAGCCCAGTCTCATTTTATGCCCATAATGAATGTTCAGAGGAAGAGGAATTTTCTCATCAGTGATAATTTATGAGTGGCCTCAGGTTGTGTTAAAGGGCTGCAACTATGGCTGTCAGACTGAATGGCTTCTGAGAGGCAGTTTGCATAGGATGCATTGGAGAACTCCATTAGATTTGTAAACGAATGAACAGGGTAATTGGAAAGATTCAAGTTAAAAGAATGATTCATTCATGAAACAGACACTGTTTCCAACTGCGCTGTTTTTCTGAGTGAACATGTAAACTTTAATTTGTGTCATGAATCCATTCACCGGATCACACAACCAGTTTGAACTATTTATTCATGAACTGAACTGAATCAGTCTGGGTCAACAACTCGCTATCTGTATCTGATTCCAATATTTTAAGAATATGTACTAAATGTGATAAAGAACTAAGATAAAATATGAATAAAGTATCAATACAGCTGTAATGTTGGCATTGTTCCATTTTGAATAAAATAGCATATTATTTAAATGTGAAAACCCCTTTTCCTTTGAGTAATGATTAGAATAAAACTACAGTTAATTTACATTATACCGCGGTTTTAGATGGCTTTTTATGAGCTGAATAATGGCTGCAACAAAACTAACTATGGCACGTGAAAGGTCACACTTTATTTTAAGGTCCAGTTCTCACTATTAACTAACTATTAACTACGAATTTCGCCTCAATAAACTACTAATTACTGCTTATTAATAGTTAGTAAAGTAGTTGTTAAGTTTAGGTATTGGGTAGGATTAAGGATTAATAATATGGTCATGTAGAATATGTGCTTTATAAGTACTAGTAAACAGCCAATATACTAGTATTATGCATGTTAATAAGCAACTAGTTAATAGTGAGAATTGGTTCCTATACTAAAGTGTTACCACACGAAATTTCAGTAAACAGCAATATATGCTGCTACATTTGGCTTTGAACATTATAGAGCACATATGCCATGCCAGGATGTCAGGGACCATGAGATGATGCGAAATAACCACTGAATCAATTTACGGAAATGAGTCAGAAGTCCCATCACTAGTTTTTAAGATTTTCTTTTAAAAATGAAAAATAAAATCCAGAGACCCCCAGAACATGATGATTCAGATTGATACATAAACCATGATGGGTCATAAGACAGGTTATCACAGGAGGGACTTGAGCTGTAATCATATTCATAGCGGCCCTTTGGTCTACCTCACTAATTAAGAAGTGAGTGGCAGTTTTGGAAATTCTAATAATACCTTTTTGTTACTGTCAGGTTTTCTTTAGCTTCATTTGTGCTCCTGAATAATGTTATGATGAAATTATGACAGGTGAGCGCTCAGCGGAAATGAAGCTCACACAGGCCATTTTAATGCCTTTAGATCCAACAATTAGGTTTTCATAAAGCCCAGTCTCATTTTATGCCCATAATGAATGTTCAGAGGAAGAGGAATTTTCTCATCAGTGATAATTTATGAGTTTTGCACAGCATATCCAGAAAGAGAAGCTGGGTCACATAAGATGCCACAAGCGCCTTTTAATAAGCCCCTGCTCGGTGGTCCATTTCAGCAAGGAATATTTCCTCCTCGCAATCAGGAATAATTTACAGCTTATAGTGCAGGTTTAATGTGAAGTCGGCAGTCTGGTGGTGGTCACTTTGACAAATTTCGGAAAATCTGTGAGAACTAGACCCCCAAAGCTTTGATGAAACCCAGTCGTTGCCATGGCAACAGAACTTGAGCCGCCTGCTTACAAATCTCTTTGTATGTTTCCACGGCAACAACTGTAGATAGGTGGAGAGGGGGTGGAGGTACGGAGGAGTGAGTGGGAGGGAGTTCTGGGTACATTGTTTATGCTCTGGAATTCACTAGCGCGATTGTTTAAGATAGACCCCAAACAATACTCAGCAGTTCCAACTTGTCCAAACTCTAAGAATGATCACCCTAGACAAAGTTTGAGTGCAAACTAGATTTCAAAGTCTTTTTTTGTTTAGAACCTAAATAGGTAGCAAATTAGGTTATGTATATTCATCAAAACATCAGATAAGTCCTCTTTTAACATGACTTAACATTCTGACAGTCGATTCAACTTGTATGATTTAGCTTTTAGCAAAAAAAAATTAAAAATAACAAATTGGTTTATGCATCTGCAAGAAATACATATTTCAGTACACAAATAGTATTTCAGTTTCAAAGCCTGTGAAAATTACTTCGCTTGTAAATCAGTTGGACTGTAAAGACTGAAGGATTCTATTCTTGTTACTTACAAGATTTTAAGCCAAACCACTGGATGTGGGCTATGAGCATCTGTTAACCATAGCAACCGGCACAGAACGAAGCACGTCCAAAAACACAGCTAGCCAGCCCTATCATACTGTATGACACAGGAGGTATATCAATAATTACACTAAATTGATGTTATGGTGTTTCTCATTATGAGAGAACAGCAAGTACATAAACAGTGCACACTTCAACTGAGAACAGGCGAGCTTCACTCTTCACTCAGGGACAATAAAGCTTCATCCCACTGAGAGATGCTGCTTATCTGAGAAAACAAGTAGAATGGCAGGCATCAAGCAAACTGCAAAGAGACTCTGGTACACACACTCACACACAAGTGCAGATACATAAACATACTCATCAGCATGATATATCTTCCTATTCAGGCGAGCCAGACAGGATCCTATCTCAGCGTAAGCTCTGGAAATATCTGGATACAAGACAACACAACACAGCAGAAGATCTTTTCAGGTATACAGGTACAAACTGTATACATGTACACATTTAAATCCGTCCGACAGTAAAAATTTTGTCGGGCTCAGTTTTTTTTGTTTTTGTTGTTCTTAGATTTATTTTAATCTCTTTGGGATGAACAGCAAGCAGTACTGTGTCTTCAAATCCAGACGTTTTAAAAATTGTATAATTACCTTTGGTGCAAAACAGGCCTATTGAGTTTTGATAAGTATTTTAATTAGTTATACAAGTGATTGAGCATAATAAAGCTGCCAAAAAGCATCAACTTCAAACAGCTTCACATAAATAAAAAGACTGCTGTTGTTTAATAATTATTTCTGCAGGCTACACGTTACAGTAGGTGGTGACAGGTGACCAGTATCAGTCACTGAATCATTCATTCAGTTGATAGTCAAACACAGTTTTTGTAATTTTTTACATGTAATTATGCTCTGGAATTCACTAGCGCGATTGTTTAAGATAGACCCCAAACAATACTCAGCAGTTCCAACTTGTCCAAACTCTAAGAATGATCACCCTAGACAAAGTTTGAGTGCAAACTAGATTTCAAAGTCTTTTTTTGTTTAGAACCTAAATAGGTAGCAAATTAGGTTATGTATATTCATCAAAACATCAGATAAGTCCTCTTTTAACATGACTTAACATTCTGACAGTCGATTCAACTTGTATGATTTAGCTTTTAGCAAAAAAATTTAAAAATAACAAATTGGTTTATGCATCTGCAAGAAATACATATTTCAGTACACAAATAGTATTTCAGTTTCAAAGCCTGTGAAAATTACTTCGCTTGTAAATCAGTTGGACTGTAAAGACTGAAGGATTCTATTCTTGTTACTTACAAGATTTTAAGCCAAACCACTGGATGTGGGCTATGAGCATCTGTTAACCATAGCAACTGGCACAGAACGAAGCACGTCCAAAAACACAGCTAGCCAGCCCTATCATACTGTATGACACAGGAGGTATATCAATAATTACACTAAATTGATGTTATGGTGTTTCTCATTATGAGAGAACAGCAAGTACATAAACAGTGCACACTTCAACTGAGAACAGGCGAGCTTCACTCTTCACTCAGGGACAATAAAGCTTCATCCCACTGAGAGATGCTGCTTATCTGAGAAAACAAGTAGAATGGCAGGCATCAAGCAAACTGCAAAGAGACTCTGGTACACACACTCACACACAAGTGCAGATACATAAACATACTCATCAGCATGATATATCTTCCTATTCAGGCGAGCCAGACAGGATCCTATCTCAGCGTAAGCTCTGGAAATATCTGGATACGAGAGAACACAAAACAGCAGAAGATCTTTTCAGGTATACAGGTACAAACTGTATACATGTACACATTTAAATCCGTCCGACAGTAAAAAATTTTGTCGGGCTCAGTTTTTTTTGTTTTTGTTGTTCTTAGATTTATTTTAATCACTTTGGGATGAACAGCAAGCAGTACTGTGTCTTCAAATCCAGACGTTTTAAAAATTGTATAATTACCTTTGGTGCAAAACAGGCCTATTGAGTTTTGATAAGTATTTTAATTAGTTATACAAGTGATTGAGCATAATAAAGCTGCCAAAAAGCATCAACTTCAAACAGCTTCACATAAATAAAAAGACTGCTGTTGTTTAATAATTATTTCTGCAGGCTACACGTTACAGTAGGTGGTGACAGGTGACCAGTATCAGTCACTGAATCATTCATTCAGTTGATACATTCAAACACAGTTTTTGTAATTTTTTACATGTAAGTGATTGAATCATTCACTCTACCAATTTGTTCAAAAACACTGATTCAAGCATGAACAAAACAACTACAGTATGTTCCTCAGAAATGCATGGTTAATTCCACTCATTCATTCAACCTATCCATTCAAACACACTGATTCTTTCAGGAACAAAACAAGTTTTTATGAGTGAGTTGTTAAATCATTCACTTAACCAGTTTGCTCAAAAACACTAATTCAAATGAGAACAAAACCGCTTACTGTAGTGATCCTCAGAAATGCACAATGGTTAATTCAGCTTCATCTGGAACTATTTTCGCTGACAGAACAAAAGTAGACAAAGTAACGCAATATTGTGTCTAAAATGAAATGTACTCAATATTTTGAACTGCTATATAAAGCAATATTACATTTGTGAATTACTTTTATACAACACACTTGTGAATTTCACAACAGCATTCTTGCTAATGTGATATTGTTCAATTAAACTTAAAATATTCACCAACAGACTGAGGTGCCAGTCAAATACTTTATGTAATGACAGGAAAAGGTTATTCCCACACATCTCACTGAAACGAAGAGTTTCTGCGAGTTCAGGTTTCTCATATATCCTTCTCAGTCAGCAATTTCTTGCATTGTTTACAGTGTTATTTCCTCCGAAAGAATATGGATTGCAGTAGATTTGCTGATGGCTGTTGGAAGAATACTAGCACTGACTCTATCAAACCACTGAAAGATTCATCAGTTTCCTCATCATACTCAGCCACAACAAACAATCATCCATCAGTAGCTCACCCCTCCACTTATAGACAAACATTATACGTGCAACTTAATGTCTAAGTAGCTTTTAATTAGCATAGCTACTAACATTTCATTAACTTGGGGAACAATGAACACATTGCATATGGTTCATGATGACACAATCTGAAATGTGAAACTTTCTTAGAGATTTAATCACAATTTTCCTTTAACTAAAAAGGGTACTTCATTTCAAAATCAAGAACAAATAATATTAAGATGAAATGCATATGGTGTTGTTCAAGTGTGCATGCAGTTTAATGGAGCTGTTTCTTGTTGTGTAATCGTTTCTCCTGTGTCATGCTAATTTTCACACCTCGGGCATGAGCCAACCTGGCCATACTGGTTGTGCCCTTGTGTTGGGCCCTTGGCCAGCATTAACAGATGGCTGAATGGGTGACAAAGCTGCTGGAACCTTATTCAATGAGATGTGAATGTGATTGTACCCATTTGTAAGGGACCTGTAAGACAAACGAGCTGTTTAGGACATTAATTAGTTTTTTGTGTGTACGAACACAGAACAAATATAATGTACAAGACTTTGGAATTAGTTTCATTGCTATTCTGTCTCCACACCAAGACACACCTGGTATTTGTCACACTTCATCGTATGTGGCATGCATGCAGACTGGAGATGCGCAGGTGTTGCCATACAGTGAGGGCTCTCCACACCAATCAGATCTGACCAAAGGTGAAGCATCTCTATAAAGCTTCACAAGAGCACACTTAATTGCTCATTTCCGGCACTCTGAAAAACAGCTGGAGCAAATCTTGCTAATCTCGCACCTCCTCCTCCTCCAAAAAAAAACAAAAGTGGCTGAAATCGAAATTTCTAACATTTCAAAGTCACTAAGAAACATCTTTATATGGCTACTAATACAGCACACATACAACATATACAAAATTACAGAATAGATGCAGATCATTAAAACCTTTCAAATCTATACTATAATGGTGAAATGCAAAAGAGCATCTTCAGATAACAGGTTAGAAAGCCTAATGATACAGAAGGTTTGCAGAGAATGACTGTAACTCCACATATCAACATAATTGTTGTGCACTGACAATGTTTTGGAGCTGAAACGAAATGCATTTGTAGATGAATAAATCTGACCTAATTATACACAAAGCCATTTTTATATCTCTAACATGCTTGAGGCAAAATACTTCATAGGACTTTCGTGCTTGATGCAGCCCCATGAGAGATTATCTGTCTATATGAAAACATACAGTATAACATTTAAAAAAAAAATTGTATCCATATATTTGAAATATTTATACATTTGCCAGCAAAAAGGACCCTATGTGTACTACCTTTTTACAATTTTGGTATCTGCCAGTGCAAAATGTTAATATTCATAAAAATTGCAAACCAATCAAAATAGGTTTCAAATTCGATTACTAAGATATGAAAAGTATACTTTAAGGCAGTTCACATAAAAATCAAAATTCTGCTATTTAATCACCGTCATGCTCTTCCAAACCCATGAACGAAATGCATTTGTAGATGAATAAATCTGACCTAATTATACACAAAGCCATTTTTATATCTCTAACATGCTTGAGGCAAAATACTTCATAGGACTTTCGTGCTTGATGCAGCCCCATGAGAGATTATCTGTCTATATGAAAACATACAGTATAACATTTAAAAAAAAAATTGTATCCATATATTTGAAATATTTATACATTTGCCAGCAAAAAGGACCCTATGTGTACTACCTTTTTACAGTTTTGGTATCTGCCAGTGCAAAATGTTAATATTCATAAAAATTGCAAACCAATCAAAATAGGTTTCAAATTCGATTACTAAGATATGAAAAGTATACTTTAAGGCAGTTCACATAAAAATCAAAATTCTGCTATTTAATCACCGTCATGCTCTTCCAAACCCATATGACTTTCTCACCAAGCATTTTCTAAAGCTTTCGAGCTTTAAA
Source organism: Sinocyclocheilus grahami (assembly GCF_001515645.1). Lineage (NCBI taxonomy): Eukaryota > Metazoa > Chordata > Actinopteri > Cypriniformes > Cyprinidae > Sinocyclocheilus > Sinocyclocheilus grahami. The sequence goes on from NW_015505669.1 coordinate 214,071, forward strand.
AAGGACACAGAAGCACCTTAAAATGATAATAATAGTGATCCACATCACTTGTAGACTATAATCCAAGCCATTTGATGTCATTCAACAGATTTGGAACAAACCAAACTTTAAGTTATGCACTCATAATCTTTCCCTACAGTAGGCTGTTAAATGCTGCAACTGGATCATTACCTTGGTGGGTTACATTTAGACTGGCTTTGTGAACTGGATCAGCTGATTAATTGACTAAAAAGAACAATTCATTCCAGCATCAGGCATCACTACTTTTCTCTCATAAACTTTTCTCATGAATATGAACTTAATTTGATTGAATAAATAAAATTTCAGTCAAAATTACTGTGTCTTCAGAAGACTTTAGATTATAGTGTGGTGTGGACTGCTTTTATCATAATTTAATGGTTCTTCAAAATTTAGCTTTGCTCCTCAGAAGTCAGTCAGTTATATGGGTCTGGAATGACGAGATTAAATGACAGTATTTTTGTTTTGGATGCACTATCCTTTTAAGGTTCAAAAAGAGAAGGATATTTTCAACATGAGCTTGTGGTGTTTTTCTGTATATGCAAGACAGTCCCTGCTGTCATTTGATTTTTCACTTTAAAAGTTTTTCCTCACATAATGGAGGATCCGTGAGAAGGGATTTACCCTCAGGCGTTGTTAGTGCAGCACTTTAAAGTAATTGCCTGAGAAAGTACAAATTCTGTGAGGTTTTTGTGCTCTTGATCCTCATCATCTACATGGAGTTAAATTGAACGTATGATATCCTCCTCAGAGGGTCGTCTGTCTGGTTCCACAAGATGTGGAAACTCATAAACTTGCTTTAATCTTACACAGAGACCCTGAGTGTGTACTTAAATTGTGGAGGTGTCTGCATTTGCAAGCACAAGGCATATCTTCACAGTGACTAGGAAAAGATTATTAGAAATAAACTGACAGGCTGTACATTTTCAAATGAAAAGTGACTTTCTTGTACCTGTTCGAGGAGATGAGGAGTAAACTTCCAATGAATAGACATTAATTGACATCAAAGGAACCAGGAACACACACGTAGCGGGGAAAGACGACATTCAATACTCAGAACGCAAAGGCATAGACTTAAATACAGGGGATGATTGGGGGAAACAGGCGCATGGGATCATAATCAAACTAATTAGACTGAACGAGGACAGGAACAAGACCAAATAAGGGGAAAACAGGAACAGAAACAGGGGCAAAACAGGTCCATGATCCTGACAGATATGCACCCTTTGCCTGTATGGATTTAGATGAATGCATTATCTTTTGTATTTAGATAATCTGCATATTTCCATTGTCAATGTTGACAGTGATGTTAGCATGGTACTTGAATGATGCAATTGTGTGAAATAGCCCCAGATTTTGAACAGTTTTTCATTTGTAATATCCAGATCATCCAAGCTACTGGAAGAGAGCATTCATTATATTAAGATTTTAATGTGAATATTGATCCAAAAACAGGTCGGAACCCAAAATATTGGAAGAAACTCTTCACTTTTTAGGATACTGGATTAAATATTGAGCAAAAAAATTGAGTATTAAAAACTCCAGTTGATGACAATAATAAATAATAAAATTCATATTGATTAGGTGGGTTATGGCCTCAAATTGGCCATAGCTGGGTCAATGACTTATCTATTTTAATTAATTCAAAGATTCATTAAAAATGCAATTCATACACATTTTTTAAACTAAATTCACAATGTGAAATGACAAATGTCAGTCTCTTGAAGTCACAATGAAGACAAATGAAGAAAAATGAAGGAAATGAAGAGAAATCCTCATCTAAAAGAACAAAATTCTTGAAAATAAAACCTGAAGTAGATTGACTTTAAGTTGTTTTATTATTTCTTAGGAAAAAAATACTTTAACAAATCTCTTACCCCACTTGAAAAACTATTATTTGTGCTCCTGTGGTGAAACAAAGTCATGTGGCGCTACCAACATGCAGGAAAACAGAACAAGAACCATTGCAGAACATCATGACTGTGTGTCAAGAAGTCAACAAGTTTTTCAAAAAGTCAAATCATTTGACCTTTTATGACAAGGCTGTAAAAACAATGATATTTATGAATTTACCATATAATGTGCATAGCTATTAAAGTAAGAGAAGCAGCAGAAAATGCTTCCAAAAATATTTTTTTGTTGGCATCAAATGCTATCAAACTCAAACAGTATTTGGCACAAATGTATCTGTCGTTTGACAATAGCCAAATTAGGTTACAGATGCCAACATGAACAGGTTGTGTGACATGCCCTCATCCTATGCGTAAAAATAAGCAAGGACGAAGAAAATGATTACATTAAATACAGGATCTAGTAAGTAAATACTAATCTACAAATGCATGTCATCAACAAGATGAAGCTACAACAATTATGAATTGTAAACCTGTCAATGTGTCACTCCTGTGAATGGACCTGTATAATTCTGATTTAATCTGGTTACAGATTAGATTTCAGGGTGAAACACTGTGACATAATTGTGAACAGGATTTGTAAGAGGGCATTTCACAGTCACATCAGTAAGATTCATTGATGACACATCTGCACTAGGAGGAAAAACAGAGCTGATCCAAATTGACCATGAGGAGTTCTGAGCTGCATACCTATGTAAACACTCCAGGCCCCTCTGGCCTTGGGCTGGTGAATGCAGTTTATCCTTGTCTCTCTTTATAATGTCATTTGCTACAGGTTACTTTTTTAGATACTAGCTTGGGGGGCAAAAACTGAAGCTCTTTATCTGTAAATCAAGAGCTGCTTTGGATCCAACCTTTTACTATGTTGCCCATGTTAAAATCTCAAATAAGCACAGCAGAAATTTTTTGACGGATATGGAAAATGCGAAAGAAACACATGGAAGCAACCAAGCGTTGTTGTGCGTGCTTCACGTACGTGTCCCCCTAGAGTCCACAGCCCAGATTCATTAGACCACTGAGATGTTCCAGTGCTCAGCACATCCTTAGGAACATCTGTGTTTTCATCTTACATAAGTCAGTGTGCAGAACCGTGTTTTTTGCTTTGATCTTTTCAGCTGTCAAGGGAGAAAAAGCAAATATACAAGAAAAGCAAGTAGCAAGTCATAATAGGATAAGCTCAGAAATCATTGCTTGACTCTAATAGTAAAATCCAAAATTGTTACTGTAATGTTAAACAGTCACTTAGCACCACAGGAATGATCTGAGATGACACAGATAAATATCAAATAAATAAATACTAATAGTCAATAAAATATTTTTTACTTATTGGTTTTGGCATTTGTAGATGAGTTTGTTTCTTTATCAAAACAGATTTGGGTAACACTTTCATTAATAAATCATTAACAAACATTATATAATATTTAACTAATCATTACTTAATATATATTCACATATCTAAAAATATGAGATAATATGCTTGTTAATGTTAACAAATTAACTTATTAAACATGACCAAATTAACAGATCATTATTTATGTAAATTGAAATGCTTACAAATGTAATTAAACTTTCAATTCATATGATCATGGATTTTTTTTTTAAATATTCAAATGATTTTGACAGATGGTTCACAATGATTTAAAGCTTCATTAATAAATCATTAACAAACATTAACGGATCATTAGTTAATGTTTACAAATGTCATTAAACATTCAATGCATTTTAAATATCTATTAATGATTTTACCAGAAATTATACAATATTTACAAGCTTATTGTGTCAGGGTCCTGCCCTGACAGTCATGTCTGTTCTGTCTTTGTTTAACGTTTCCTTGTTTGTCTTGTGTCTGAGCACATGGCTTTGTCTTTGTTTATGTTGGTCATGTGCTCCTCTCGTCCTGCCCCCTTGTTTCCCTCTACCATGCCCCCTTGTTTAGTACTAGTCTAGTCCTCGTTAACTTGATTGTGTCCACCTGTTCCTCATGTGTTCTGCTCCTTTATAGTGTGCCTCTTCCCTCATGTCTCTGCTGGTTTGTTGCATTAGTTCATTGTTTGTAAGATAATGCCTTGGCAGTCTACTTGTCGTATTAGTAGTGTTATATTTTACTCTCCTAGTCAGTCTAGCTTTGCATTTAGTTTCTCTTGAAGTTTATTAGGGTTTCTTTGCTTTTGTTATTTTGCTCTAGTCTAGTTCCTGTCTTTGTTTGCTCTAGTTTTCTCAAGCCTCTAGTTTGGTTTCTTTATTTTGATTTTGTCTTTGCCCAGTTTTTATTCTAGTTATCGATTCCTAGAATTTGCCTTTTGTTTTTTTTCTGTTTTATTTGCTCTCTGCAGTTTGTATTTGTTTCTCTTTGTTCTTTTCATTCTAGTTGTAGTGTGTAGTCGGTGTGTTATTTTGCTGCTGCTTGTTCTCTCTTGTGGTCTTGTCTTGTGTGTCGTGTTATGTCTTGTGTTTGTTCCTGTTCTGTGTCCTGAATCCCTCCTGGCTGCTGTTCTCAAGACCTGCCTATCTGACTGGACTGGTATCACTACAGCTCAAAGTATCAAACCCTGGTTTCTCAAGCTGCTGCCTGATATCCAGTGTTCTCATTGACTGGTGCTGCTCTATGTCCTTTGTTCTCCAGCAAAACATTGTCCAGGTCTGACCAAGGACCAGCAGACTGCCCTTTCCTACTGTTTGAACTCTCGCATAAGCCCTGTTAATCCTTGACTTGTCAATAAACCTCACTCCCTTGATCATTCACTGCTCAAGATGACTCCATTGGACTCAAGCGATTCATCAGGGTCTCCTCTCGGATGCAGTCCTGTATGGAAGGCCAAAAGGGTCAGCAACTTTTCACTCCTACCTTCCACCAGCCAGAGTCTATCAGCCCTCCAGAACCAGGCACCGACCCCATGCAAGTGGACCGTACCAGACTATCATTTGCTGAACGGCAGAGGCACCTGACGCAGGGCTCATGTTTATATTGTGGAGCTATGGGGCATGTCAACACAGCATGCCCAATCCGACCCCCGAGGCCCATGGTGAGTCATATACAAACATCAATTGTCAACCTGAAACCACTGTCTACCATGGTAATCCTCATTGCCTCCGATGTTTCCATTCCAGTCAATGCCCTCCTTGATTCTGGATCAGCTGGGAACTTCATCTCTGGTGCCCTCTGCCGTCAGCTCAACCTTGTTAATCCTTGACTTGTCAATAAACCTCACTCCCTTGATCATTCACTGCTCAAGATGACTCCATTGGACTCAAGCGATTCATCAGGGTCTCCTCTCGGATGCAGTCCTGTATGGAAGGCCAAAAGGGTCAGCAACTTTTCACTCCTACCTTCCACCAGCCAGAGTCTATCAGCCCTCCAGAACCAGGCACCGACCCCATGCAAGTGGACCGTACCAGACTATCATTTGCTGAACGGCAGAGGCACCTGACGCAGGGCTCATGTTTATATTGTGGAGCTATGGGGCATGTCAACACAGCATGCCCAATCCGACCCCCGAGGCCCATGGTGAGTCATATACAAACATCAATTGTCAACATGAAACCACTGTCTACCATGGTAATCCTCTTTGCCTCCGATGTTTCCATTCCAGTCAATGCCCTCCTTGATTCTGGATCAGCTGGGAACTTCATCTCTGGTGCCCTCTGCCGTCAGCTCAACCACAACCACTAAGACAATCTACCAAGTTCAGTCGGTAACTGGCAAACCCCTCAGTCGCAAGCACATCCGCTGTTGTGGCAGCCCTCTCCAATTCCAAGTCGGCCAGTTACATGTTGAAACTCTCCATTTCCAGGTTCTGGAGGATTCCATCACTGATGTGATCCTAGGGCGCCCATGGCTGACTCAGCACAATCCCATCCTCTCCTGGGGAACAGGCGAGATCCTGAAGTGGGGCAAGCAGTGTTTTCCTGACTGCTTTCCTCTACTACCTCTTCATCCAGGTTGTACCCCAAAAACTCTTCCAGTATGCTCCACCTCCATTGAATGCCCTGTAGAGAAGCAGTCAGTTGACATTCCATCCTGCTATGCCCCCTTCAGAGACGTCTTCTGCCCCAAGAGGGCCTCCAAGCTGCCTCCGCACCGGCCATGGGACTGTGCAATAGATCTGCTACCGGGTGAGCCAGTGCCCCGTGGGAAGATCTACCCACTGTCAATTCCCAAACAGAAAGCCATGTAGGAGTACATTGAAGAGGCGCTACATCCGCCCTTCTACGTCCCCTGCTGCTTCGAGTTTCTTCGTGGCCAAGAAGGATGGAGGCTTGAGGCCTTGTATCGATTACCGAGCTCTAAATAAAATTACTTTGAAGTTCCGATACCCACTTACCCTCGTCCCAGCAGCATTAGAACACCTCCGCGGAGCCACTGTGTTCACTAAGTTGGACCTCCGCAGTGCCTCAAAGCCGAGAAGTGTTCCTTCCACCAAACTTCTGTGCCATTTCTTGGCTATCATATTGACAGCAGTGGCATCCAGATGGACGAGGGGAAGGTGGCCGCCATCAAGAACTGGCCAGTCCCCACAACCAATAAGGAGCTTCAATGCTTTCTCGGCTTTGCAAATTTCTACAGGAGATTCATTTAACAATTACAGCTTCATCGCCTGCCCTCTCACCAGTCTCCTGAGGAACAAGCCCAAGTCTCTGACCTGGTCACCATCTGCCACTGAAGCTTTCAACCAACTCAAAGAGGCATTCACCAGCGCACCGCTCCTCGTCCATCCCGACCCCAACAGACCATTCATCGTTTAAGTAGACGTCTCCACCACCGAAGTAGGAGCGATACTGTCTCCGCAGCAGGCCAACGATCCCAGCATACTTCTCCCTTCCTCGTCTCTCGCGCTGCTGCTCATGGGAAATGTAGTTCGTTTGAATATGTTGTGAGGGTTAACAACAATCACAAACATTAAAGCAATCAAATTCTTATAACTTTTATATTTATTATTATTCAGTGTTAATTAACTGCAACTAATAAATTGCAACACAGTTCATCACTATCAACTCTTTACTACTTATAATTAATTTCCAAAGGATACAGTAACTGTACTGTCTTAACACCGTTCCAAAAGAAGTGCGCACAGAACATGCACGTCTTAATCCATCTCTCCCCAGGAAAACATCTTCAATCCTTCCTGCCTTCCACGTCTGTCGTGGCATCTTGTCCTCTCCTATGAGGATGACTTCTCCCACCTTCAGTGCCTCTGCAGTGGTGTTTACACATTGGTGAGTAGACCTTAAATTCATCAAGTAGTCCCTGCGCCAACAATTCCAAAATTAGTTCAACAGCCTCTGACTGTATTTCCATCTTTGTCAAAGTCTCTCGACTCTGAGCAGTTGGATGAGTGTTAGATGCAATGGTTTTGGGTGGCAAAGATGTAAGTCGATTGCCGACCAGAAAATTAGCAGGATTGAGTGGCTGAGGTTCATTCATTTCGTTGTGAACATAAGTGAGGGGTCTTGAATTTAGCACGGCCTCTACTTCAGTTAAGGTGGTGGTTAACTCTTCAATTTAACGAGGCTTTCCCCAAGATTATTTTAAGGCACAACTTTGTTGACCTCACAAGATGTTCCCAGAAACCGCTCCCCACCAAGCTGCTCGCTCAACTATGTACTTCCAGGTTATTCCTCTTTCAGCGACGGAAATTTGGAGATCGGGCTCTTTGACTTCCAAAGCTCCTTCAGATCCTGATCTGCTCGTTTGAAGGTCTTTGCACTGAGTATAGTACCTTGCAAAGTCCCCTCCTTGCAATGAACATCTTTAATGCTAAAAGGAAGTTCTCTGTACTTTGATTTGAGACTAGTTCCAAATGTATGGCCCTAGTGACCGCACAAGTGAAGAGTGCTATGTAGCTGCAGCTAAGGCGGTGGCAGGGCTTACATTGAGTGATAGTAACAATGATGCTGCAATTATATTGCTTAACAACAGATTTGGAAGGAAGGACTTTGTAGTAAATGAACATGTCTCCAAACTGCTGAACCTGACTCCTGTGAAAAAAAATCATATGACATCACAGCATTAAGACAGCTGTATGATGAATGTGAGATACAGAGTCGCAGTTTAGAGTCTGCTGGCATTCACTGCGATTCTTATGGCAGCCTTCTTTGCCCAATTCTGATGCAGCTTTCCATAACACAATACGGTCTTGATATTCCTGCGCGCTTTCAACCTCATCCTCAATTAGTATACTATTGTGTATCATTAAACAGAATATTCCTTGAGTAATACATCAACAGGAGGGGGGAAAACACATTTTCAAGAAAACACGGCATCAAAACAATGCAAACCGATTGAATTGTGTTCCCTTATAGTACTCAAATTGACCCCTTTACACTGGTTGACCCCTTACCCAACCTTAAACCTACCCATACCACCAAACCTGTCCCTAACCCTACCCGTATCACACCTCAACAGCAGCAAAGGTGTTGTGCATTAACAAAAGCTTTTAATCATTGTATAACATCTGTTAATTTTTCAAGATGTGCTTGATCATATGAATTAGAAGTTTAATGACATTTGTAAGCATTTTAATTTACATTTCATGTTAATTATTAGCTAATATTTAATACATTTATTAGTAAACATTAACAAGCACATTATTTCTAGATGTGTGAAAATATATGCGTGTATATGAACTAATGATCAGTTAAGAATTACATAATATTTGTTAATGATTTATTAATGAAAGTTATTATAAAGTGTTACCCAGATTTGGAGAAATGTAACATCACATCACTTGCTCACAACCCTGTTGGAAAAACCAGCATATGCTGGTTAGGTATTTGAAGCTGGGATGCTGGTTTATGCTGGTCCTTTGCTGGTTTAAGCTGGTCCTTTAAACCAGCTCAAACCAGCATCCCAGCTTCAAATACCTAACCAGCAGATGCTGGTTTTTTCAACAGGGAAATGAATGGGTGCCACCAAAATGAGAGATCATTCGGCTGAAATCTATTATATAGACATTTTTAACTACAAACTATGGATGCTACGATCGATCGGCCGGAGATCGGTATAGGATAATCACATTTGACTCAATCGGTACTCCCAACGATCTCTCGAACCGATCGCAATTTGATGACGACAACAATGCATGACGATGTACATGATGCGTGGGGACATAAATGATTTGGCGCCACAGTCATGTCGTCGCCAGTGTGGAAATGCTATGACGTTTCGAGAAACAATGCAAAATTCGCTATTTGTCGTGTAGGCCTATGTTTTGCATGATGATATGATGAATGGATAGTTCATTTTTAACAGCAGATTCAGGGACGTTAGAGCTGATCTGCATCTCACTGCACACGTCTGCGGCGCGTTATGGCTCCACGGGAACCTTGATCGCGGCCGCTCTCATGAGCATCAAGGTGTGGGGGCGCTGCGGTGCAAATTCCATTCATGTTTAGTACATGTTAACTCAAAGATTGATCTGCGTGCGAAGTCCTTGAAATTCATTCTGCTGTTAGCATCATATAGCCACCATGGCAAAAAGAACAAGGCAGTTTAATTAATTTTGGTTTTACTAAGAAATTGTGTAGTGATGACATTAATAGCACGACCGATTCACCTGCTGCAAGCCCTGTTAGCACACCTCCTGCCAGGGTGACAACACAAGAAGAAGCTGAAGAAATAAAGTCCTGTCTGGCTGAAGATGGCCTCTTGCTCCTCTCTCCCATTAAACTGGAACAGCCAGCAGTGGAGAGACTGGAAGAGCCGATATAACGTACATGGCTTTTTGTTAAGGATGGAAGCTTGGGGTGCATCGCTTGTAGGGACGCAAAAACCCTTCTTCTGTCTGAAAAGGTACCTGGCATGCACTTGTCTGAGGAGTGGATTAATGGGGAAGTAAGCAGCACTGCTCAGAACAAGTTGCGAAAAAAGTTATATAAACGGGGACAGCATTGCACACAAGAGGGCCATTGAAGTGGCAATGACTAAGCAAAAGGCGATTCTGCCAAATAAAGTAATTGAGGTGAATTCCAAATTAATGGAGACCACAACATCATTCAGGTCCGCCTATATGGTGGCTAAGGAAAGGTTGTCTTACAGAAAGCTCACCCCTTTAATGAAGCTTCAGGAGCTTAATGGCGCAAAGGTGTGAACTGTCATAGTAAGTCCTCTTTTGAGGCACATGCAAGCGCACGACCCCCCCACCCATTATAATAAACAAACAAAAAAAAAACAGTGGGCTCCCCCAAAGTCCACGGTATAGTTCGAACACTGCACGTTTCTGAAACGGCTCTCCACGCTGCTTGGCTAAAAATTGTATTTTGTGAGTTGTCACCGCATGGAGGACGGAACAAAACGTCGTCGGAGCCGTAAGGGGTAACGGTAACATAATATGCTGCTCGTGGGCTGCTTTTAAATGAACATTTATTTATAAAATAAAATATCATCTTTGGCCATATTAGCCTACTCCATAGCATTAACACAGGCTTTAGGCCTACTCCTTTCAAACTTTATCTGGATGTCACCGTTTCTGTCACTCCAGCTTCCTGATCAGGTGAACACACACACACAATCGTCTGCCTCATGAAAAAATTTATTTAAAAAAAATGTAGTTAATATTTGCATCATTTATGATTTATTTTATCCACCTGCAAATAATCAGAATGCATTTTTTTTATTACCTGACCATGGATATAACCGTGACCGAACTGTTTTGTTCTCTCAGTAGTTTAAATGTTTCTATTTCTTTTTGCCCTCTTCAGTCTTATATTGGACAGTATTAAACCTTGTGTTACATCAGACTTCTCCATGTTGGAGTTTCTATTTATTTTGTCCTCTTTCTAACATTGGACAATGTTAAACTAAACCTAATTATATTATATATATATATATATATATATAAATACCTTGCATTAGGTTAACCGAGACTTGTCATTTGCACTTACATATTGTTGCTCTTTTGTTAGTTTTGATTGCTTCTATTGTCCTCATTTGTAAGTCGCTTTGGATAAAGTGCCTGCTAAATGACTAAATGTAAATGTAATGCTCCATTTTGTTTGCAGTATTTATTTTGTCATGTATTAAGTATCCTGATATACATAATGTTATGCATAAACCCCATTTTAAAGCCATATTAAAATGTTCACTGTATAAGGAATACTTTTTGTGATTATTTATATAACATTATTACATATGTTATAGAAGGTTTCAACGGCAATAACATAAACAAACGTTACTGCGCATGCGTGCTTTTGTGGCCCTAACTTAACATCCAGTAGACTTCCAACTATAATCAATAACAGCAGCTTGTCACGGTTCATGGGTCCGGACGGTCTTGATGTGTCTTGTCATGTGGTTGTTGTAAGCACATCATCCATTTGTGTTTGCAGCTGGCGCTCAAATAACAGCAGCTAAGTAGTCCCTCTAGAGTTTATTATTTTTGATAGGCAAAATATGTTTGCTGCGTAAATCAGACAGACTTGCTGAAAATGCAAATTCATTCTCTGCCAGCAGGAGGTGCTTCAAAGCGGGAGAAACAGAGGTTTCCCCGGTAACAGCTGTACACAAAGCAGCGCTGAGCTCACAAACGCTGCTTTATCAGGCATATAACATGCAAGATGAAATGAAAATGACATCGAAAATTTTCTAAAATGTATTTCCTTCAGAAATACAGTGATATAAAAACACCCGCGCCTCGTTTAGATTTTTAAACGTGCAGTACATGCTCATGTTTATTCAACGAAGCCTTTTGGAAAATTGGTCAGTTTTGATATTGTGGCGAGCACCACAAATAAATACAGGTATGGGAAACACATCCCACAGCACAACCAACTGAGCCCAACTTCAGTCTACTCATCACCTTAACTTTATCTGCGTTTGTAGCCGGCGCCATAGCCAGACTGATAAACAAACACCGACCGGAAGTTAACTTCGGGCCAGGCGTGTGCGCCCGATGAAACCATCTATATAAAGCTTGAAGCATCAGAATCGGCATCGGTATTGGCCGATCACCATGACAAGAAATCAGTACTCATGGTGCGTTCAAGCCATGTCGGATAGATCGTATTTACGAGTTGAACGCACATGAACGCCACCACAAAGTCGTGTGGGAAACTCAAAATTTTCTTTAAGCCCAGAGTTTTCGAGTTGGGGGCGTGTCAATGAGAAACTTAGCAGAATCGATGGATGCAACGTCTTTAGTTGATGGTAAATTTTTGTTTAAATTGATAGTTTAGTTGTCCTATAAACGTAAATTGGTCATGTTCTTGTTATGCAGCTAGTTAATGAAATCCAAGTAAAAAAATGCAGACCCTGTTGTATTTTCTTGTAATTTATTAAAAGAAGGTACACCGCCATCTTCCGCCGACTAAACTGACTTGAACGCACCTGACGTTGTAATTACGACTTGTCAATTTGTAAGTACGAACGTCCCAGGAGGACTTGAACGCAGCATACGTATCGGCTGCAAAAATCCTGATCGGAGCATCCCTACTACAAACTGTTACTTCTGGCTAAAATACAAGTCCACTATCCATAATTTTGCTTTCTCTGTTAAAAAAGTTGTCTCGTCTGAATCAGGGGAGAAATATGCACAGATCAAGCACGGCTTGCAAGCAAAAACAGCCCAAAACAGTTCTAAACAAATATGTTGGTAGATGCTGATGAAAGAGAACAAAAGGGGATGAACTTTTTCACTAGAGGAAGCACAGTTATGGTGTGTCACGATCCCTGTCTGTGTTTCTTTTGTCTTAGTTTGTAGCTCTGTGTCTTTATTGTTGCCTTGTTCTCCTCATGTCTCCCTGCTGCTCTATTCCCTTGTTTGTTGCCATGGACACTCATTGGACAACATCCATCTGCTTGTTAGTTTCCATAGTTACTCTTTAGTACATTAGTTTAGCTCAGTATATATAGAGTTCTGGAGGTTGACGTCACGCAATCTAAACTCCGCCATTTTGCAGAATCCTCTGCTGGCTGGTCGCTCCCGCTTCACAATTAAGCGGTGCTCGCGCTAATGCCAATTCCGTCCGTGTTTTGACTTCAGTAAATCAGTTTTGGCAAATACAAACTACGTGATTATTTTTCATGAGTCCAACATCCAGCCGCGCAAGAAAACATGCAATCTACCTGAAACGTGATCAATAATGGAAGCTGTCTTTTATTGCAAAATAGAGAAATAACATTTGACATTTAAGTAAAATGTAAGCTTCTTAACCTTGTAGTCTTATTCTCTTACTCTTATTCGTAAAACACACAATGACCAATAAAAAAAGTGTCAAGCACCAAAAGCAGCCCATATTAAATCTATAAGTTCTTTAATTCAAAAATACGCATTTTCATATATACACATACATACAGTGGGTACGGAAAGTATTCAGACCCC
>NW_015505669.1:237313-238630 GCF_001515645.1 Sinocyclocheilus grahami
TGTCTACTGTACTCACAGTGATATAGCTATGCTGGCTACCTACAACTAGGCCTACAACAGCTAGGGTCGATAACGTTAGCTAACAACACAGTTGACTTACTCTTCCAGTGACAACATAGCAGGTTGAATATTCATCAAAAAAGGCTTTTGTAGGCTTTCAAAGAGTCTCCGGAGTAACGTTAGGAGGGAAAGTTAATGAGGTAATTGTAGATATCAGGAGACTGCAGGTCAGGAAATCTATCCGTTCCTTTATTGATACATGTTAAAAGCACCACGGGGGTATTATAGGGATCTGTTATGCTTAATCTATTAAATTGTGCTATGTACAGGTCTTTTGAATTCAAGTACGCAGTGAACTCTGTTGCCTTGAAACTCATGCTGGCGCCATTAATTTCATATTCGCTCCCGGCTGTCCCTGCCTGCCAGCATGGTGGTGTAAACAGAATGGGTCACGTGACGTCCGGAGCTCTATACCCCTGTTTCAGCGCTTGTTTGTCAGTCGTTGTTTCCCTGTTGATGGTCCTGTCCTGTATTTCTGGTCTAGCTTCCTGCTCTTGCTCAGTGTTCCTTTGTTATTTACCTGTGTTTGTTTTCTCATTTTGTCAATGCATTTTCTCATTTTATCAACTACTTTCATTTGGATCCGCCTATTATTGTCTGTGTACCAGCATAACAGAACGACTGACCACACAATGAATCCAGCAGTAGACCTCATCCGGCTCCGTCAAGGTAACCGACCACTCAAGGACCACATCTGAGATTTCTTGAACCTGGTCAATCTCACAGACTTTTCTGATTTTGCTCTCATTGGGCCTCATTTATCAATCTAACGTAGAAACGAGCGCAGATCTGTGCGCACAAATCAACTTACGACAGAGTTCACGTGTGATTTATGAAACATTCGTATGCCGCCAATGTCATCGTACGAATGATCGTATGTTGATAAATGTGGCAGCAGAAAACAATCGTCATTTGAATATCACGCCCCTAAAAACACCCTGGTTTAGAAGCATTGCCCTAGAGTTTACGACACGCAGAAACGAAACCCAGCCAAAAAGAGGAAGTAATCTCGCTAAAGAGAAATTGATCTTACTCCAAAAACACCCGTTAACCTTGTAATTGCAAACAATTAGGCTACATTAATATATGTAATTTATATGTATATTAAAATATTGGTAAATATAAACAGCCTATTTAGTTCCCCTCACTCTACAACAAATATTTTAAATTGAACGGTATTCAGAACAGAACAAGAATGAAAAATAAGTAGTTATAAAATTATATTTTAAACTGTAAAATAAAACAAATTAGGCTATA